>NW_026000185.1:12197953-12203313 GCF_001458135.2 Marmota marmota marmota | reverse complement strand
TCCGGCCCCGCCCAGGTGAGGAAGGAGCGCATGCGCAGTGCAGCCCCAGGGCCTGGGGCGCGTGGCTCATGGATGTCCACGGAGTGGACCTGCGGCCCAGGCCTCCGGTGCCCCTAAACGAGAAGTGGACATCCCTGCCTCCTGGAGGGTCCCCCTAACTGCAAGGAGGCGGAGTCGGGCACACAGGTTCCTTAGGTGGGCTGAAGGCTGCGGCTGCGATGGAAGGAGGCCCTTGCCCAGAGCAGGGAGTGGCCCACACGGCCAGCGGGTCCACGTGGTTTTGTAAATAAAGTTATATTGAAACACAGCCAGGGACGCTCTTTTCAGATTGTCTGTGGAGACTTTTGAGCACCAATGGCAGAGCCGAGTAGCTGCGACAGACACCCTACGGCCCGCGTGCCTCAAATAATCACTATCTGGCGCTTCATAGGGCGCATCTGCAGACGTCTGGCACAGGGAGTGGGACTTTAAATAGGGTAGACAGAGAAGGTCACTTTCAGAAGGCGGTCAGAGAAATAAGAAGGTGTTAGTTATGCAAATATCTGGGGTAAAGAGTTCCAAAAAGAACGAAGAGTGGGTGCAAAGGCCCTGGGGCAGGTTCAGGCTTGGAGAACTCAGAGTCAAAGAGAAGGCCGGTGCAGTTGTGGGTGTGATTAGGCCCCATGATGGACACAGGAGGTGGAGCCTCGCCGGCTGTGCTGAGGTTCTTGAGCATGATCTCAGGAACGATTCTGAAAGTCAGGGAAGGTATCCCGGTTTTCTCAACTGGTGACACACCTCCACTGAGGAGGAGGGGCTGACAGAACCCAGTCTCCTTGCCAGCACCCCAGCTTGGCTGCTCACGTGTCTCCCGCCCACCCCATCCCTGCGCCGGGCTGTCCAATGCTCAGGCCAGAGGTTTCTTCTAGAATCGCTGCACGGCAAGCCCCACCCCGTCTTCACCCACACCATTATTTTTATTTAAAAAGACTCGCTGTTTCTTTTCTTACATTCGTGCTTGGAAAAGAACTGCGAGTTCACTCTGAAATCACAGGTTTAATAGACACGCAATGCATATTTCCTTTAAACACAATAAATACATTTTTTTTTTAAAATGTTCACCTGTCTACCACCTGAAATCATCACAGCTACGCTCCGGGAAATGATGGTGAGATCTCAAAGCTACTGGAACCCTGTTCATTCCAACCCAAGGTCAACTCCTGACGCCCTAGTGCTGGGTGGGTCCATGGTCATTTTCAAGGGGGTCAGCCAGGGCAGCTGGTGGGGGGGTCCCAGCATCTGCTCTGGGGTCGGACAGAATTGCAGTCTGGCCCTGCCACTTCTCAGCTGGTGCTCCTGCCAGTGAACCCTGAGAACCTTGGACTCCTCCTTTGTGAAAAGAAGCCGGTCACACCACACGGGGCTGAGGGAAGAGTTAAGAGATGGATGTGATTTGGCCCCAGTCCCGACACACACACACACGCACATGCTCAGTGAATAACCTGGGCTCTGATGACAGAGGCATAATTAAATACAGTCATCAGTGTGAACAGAAGGTGTCCTTTGACCTCTCACCAAGTTCTGGAAGTATCTCCTGCTGTTATGCATCTGAGCATCTGAGACCTGGGCAGCCCCCCACCGGTCACCCTGAGGTCCTCTTGCTACCCGGGGCCTTTGGGCACCGCTGGGCAGGGTGGTGGTTTTCCATCGGGTCCAGCAAACCAGGTCTCGTTTTTGCCTTTCTGTTTTTTTGTTTCCAGAAGGTTCCTGATTAACAATCTCTCCAAGAGGAGGAGGAAAGAAATGGCAGCCAATGTTCCTGACTCCGGTCCCTGCTGGGCGGGGAGGCAGCTATTTCAGACTCAATCAGCTACCTCCGGGGTCACTGGCTGCAGTCCCTCCCTGCAGGGACCAGGGGAGAAGTCGGACAATCGGAAGCTTCCTGAGTGGCCTGTGGCTCCCCCCAGCTGGCTCCAAAGCCCCTGGGGACCTGCAACCTCCCCGTGTTTTCAGGGAGCATCCCTCTTAGAAAAGCGCCACCTCTCACTTTGACTCTGCAGGAGGAAAGGGCAACGTGCCGCCACCTGAAAGCAATTACCGGCACGTCATCCTGAGGATCAAAACCGTCACCGAGGGCCGCGGATCCCAAATTCACTTTGAAACCCCCTCCGCCCTCGTCTCTGAGAGCTTCATTCAAGAAATCATTACAGAGTGGCCTTTCCCCCCTCGGCACGAGCAAAGCAAGGGGACAGGAAGACAGTCACTGCTGGGCTGGTGACAAGAAGAACAGAAGCCACAAAGTCACCGCGTGGGACAATCCATGGGACAATCACCGTAGGCTGAGTGGAGGCCACGAGAACTTGGCTTCTGTTCCCATTGTCATGGGGCCCAGTGCAAAATACAACTGGGTGCTGGGGGGCCGGGGGTACTGGGTGCTGGGGGGCCGGGGGCCCAATGAAACCCCATCTCTGAGTGTGTCTGTGAGGTGAGCACGGGAGGGGGGCTCAGTAATGTGGGTGGCCCTCCCCGGTGTGACGGGGCAGGAACCGGGAATCTGCCTTTCCCAGCCACCTTCCCCAGCCCTGCACTCGGAATGACAGCATTGGACCCTGGTCCCCAGGCCTTGGGACGGGGACCAGTGTCCCTGGGTCTCCAGCTAGCAGGTGGCAGACAGTGGGGCTTCCTGGCTTCCGCAGGCACGTGGTCAGTTCCCATGATTGGCTAGAGAGATGCAGACAGAGTCACAGCCAGGCTCCGTCACCCCTCGGTACCTGGCGGGCCCTGGTCCCGGGACCTTCCTTGAAAACCGAAATCCGCAGCGGCTCAGGTCCCTTACCAAAAATAGCTGCAGTATCTGCAGATGACCTGAAGAGCATCCTCCCGCACCCCCGAATATCCCAGATTACTCCTAATACCGCCCACGGCGTTAATGCTGTGTACCTCGTCGCTCTCCAGGATTATTGATTGACAAGATAAAAAAACAAAAAGTCTAGGGTGATAAATGGGCAGAGTTCAAGAAGACAAATCTAACCAATTAAACCCACTAAAATACCTAGGTAAATAGAAATAAAGGCACCTCCAGAGCAGAGGCGGGCAGATGTTTGCCACCAAGGTACAGCAGTGTCACTCTGGGCTCCGCAGGCTGTGAGGTCCCTGTGGCATCTGCTGCCTCCTCCACCTGCAGGGCCGGGTAGCCACAGAAAACAGAGAAACTAAAGGGCGTGGCTGGGTTCCAATAAAACTTTATTTGTAAAAACAGGCAGCTGGCTAGAGGTAGCCCTGGGGAGCTCATTCTGCTGCCCCCTGGTTCAGGCAGAGCGCCTCAGACTTCCACGTGTAGGTACGACACCCAGGGGTCTTGTTAAAGCGCAGGCTGGTTGGCAGGTCTGGGGCGGGGCCTGAGCTTGGGCATCGCTAACGAATTCTCGGAGGATGCCCAGGCCGCGGGTCCAAGGAGCTCACCTGGAGTATCCAGAGAAAACACGGAAGAAAGAAAAGAAGCAGGAAAAAAAACCTAAAAAGTTTCTAAACCTACCCAAACCCCAATTTAAGAAGCACTTAGCCGAATAGCAATAGAGAAAAGTAATTTATTTTCTCATCACCATGGAAAAGGAGTTATGCAATTTAAGTCCATCTTCAAAAAGTGGAATACCATGTCATTGGCGATGGAGGAGGGAGTTCAGTATCATTATCAGAAGGCAAAACGCTACCCGTTTTTTTAAGCAGGGCTGTGCATTGGCTGGCAAGCGGTGAACAGCAACAGAGAGCAATCAATGCAGGTAATGAATCCATCTGAAGGCAGGCCGTGGAGGGTGAATCACATTGTCCAATAAAAGTCGCTAAATTAGCAACAGTGTGACCCAGGGCACTTGTGGTAAAAGTGAATCCTCTTTGGAATGTGACAGTCTGCAGGGGAGTGTGGCTGGCGAGACCAGCCAGGGGGGGTGGAGAAGGAGCCCCGGTCCAGATCCCTGTGGGGTCTGAGAGCTCTGGAGCAGGCTGGGGAAGCTCATGTCGGAACCGAAGTTGAGGCTCTTGCAGGGTGTCAGTTTCCCCACAGGCAGGGTCCCATGTTTGGATTTCACATGCAGAAGTCTCTAGTAAATCTCTTCACCATTCAGCTTACGGAAGGATCAAAAATGGAAGGGTCCACTTTATACACTGTTGGTGGAAGGATATCGCCACTTTGGAAAACAGTTTGATGAATTTTTTTTAAAAAAGTTCTATATACATTTGCCATATGACCCGATAAGTCCCGTCCCTGGAACCCACCCAAGAGAAACGAAGACCAGTCCATGCATAAACTCCTGTGCGTAGGCTCACGGAAGCCAGAGAGTGGACAGCCCGAGCATCCATCAAATGGTGAGTGGATCGATCCAATATGGCGCACCCTGACAGTGGGATGTGCCCTGACCTACAAAACATCACGCTAAGTGAGAGGAGCCAGACGCTTCCATTTATATGTAAGGTCCAGAACAGGACCTTTACCCACAGCAGATGACCGGGGGCCTGGGAAATGACTCCAGCACACACAGGGAATCTAAAACTAGATTACGGAGATGGTTCTACAGCTCAATCGATTCCCTAACCTTCCCTGGATAGAACCCTTAAAAGGTGTAAATTTTTGTTACTGAAATATATAATTTTTTTTTTCGTGTTCAAATCCATAAATTTGCTATTATAGTTTTTCAGGGGGGAAAAAATGAAAGGTTTCCATTGCTTTTTCTTTTTCACATTTCACTTCCCCCAGCTCTTAGGTAACTCAGGAGGCCTGAGCGCAACACACCCAAAGACAGGTGGTCGGTCCAGGTGAGGCCGCAGCAAGTCCTCTGGAGATAACTGTCTCGTCCAGGGACGAGAAGATGCCGCAGGGCCCGGCTGTGGCTCTGACAGTGATGCTGGCTCCATCAGGGCACCAGGAGGGCGGAGGACACTGCCCTCAAAGGTGCCTTCGAGACCCAATGATTAGCTCCAGTCCAGTCCCAGCCTCCAGCTTTCGAAGGCCTGACCCCCAGGGGAAGCAGGAGGGAGGGGACAGGGGACAGAGGCCTGACCGTTGGCGGCACTGGAACCTGTCTCACTGGGAGCCAAGCTCTCCAGGGTGGCACGCTGTGGGAAGCCTGTGGACACCCTGATCGGGGACTCTGTGAAGCCAGAAGTCCCTCCCGGTGCCTGGAAGTAAATGGAAACCCTGAGGATTGAGCTTTAGCTTGCTTCGAAGTGGGCCAAGAGAATCTGAAGGAACTGGGAGCTGTCACAAAGCCCTTCCATCGGAAGAACAGTATTTCCAGCCGTTGGGAAAGCACAGAGCCCCCAGGCCCCAGGCAGGGTCGGGAGGGACCCAACCCCGTGGCCTTCTGCCCTCAGCCGCCCCCCCCCCC
>NW_026000185.1:12191978-12196916 GCF_001458135.2 Marmota marmota marmota | reverse complement strand
AGGGGGGAGGAGAAGCAATGGCAGCTCTAGCTACCAGCTTGAATGCAGAATGAACCCATGACTTCTGTTATCTTTTCTGATTAAAGAAACACATGTTCACTGTGGAAAATTTAGAAAACAAAAGTTCAGGAGAGATGCTGAGCCCGAGGCCCTGTCTGTCACTCACAGGGTCAGCGTGAACCTGTTCTCTTATACACATCTCGGCTGAGCTTATCAAGGGCCAGCAAACTACATCTTAGCTCCGGTCCTTTTGAGAACTCCATTTGGCGCCCTTAACATTCCATTTGGATTTCGGACATGTATTTATGGGGCTGGGGCTGCCCCTCACAGAGCATGGCGTAAATCCCAACACAGTATCCACTTTAGCGTGTTTGGGGTTTTCTAAGCCGGGGCTTTATCGAAGTGGACAGTCCTGCGGTGGCCTGCCCTGGCTCGCAGCCCTCCTCCTCCCGGCCCCAGCTGGGGTTGGACTGTCTCCGTCACCGTCAATGTCAAGCGGTGTTCGGGTGAACGTTATTCTGGGCACATCCTGGAACGAGGCATGTCCCAGCCTCAAAGGGGAGGGGACAGCACGTCATCACACTCCCGGGGCTCCAGGGATTCCCTTCCAAGACCCCCCCCCCTTTCTTTCTGGCCATGGAGGTCCATCCACAGTGCTTTGCAATATTAAGTGTCCAACAGTAAGTGCATTTCTTCAATTTCTGAAAACAAAGGCATCATAAAGAGGGAGATTCAGAAGGAAAAAAACGTGGGGGGGGGGTGACACAAAAGATCTGGGTTAGGGACCCTACGGAAGCTGGTTCTCTGGAGCCCTGGGGTTAATCATCTTATAAAATGGAATTGGTGACCTGGTGACGCCCATGTGGCTATTTATGCAGATGAATGGGCTGCCCGAGCCCAGGCGGCACACAGTAGGTGCTCAGCGCTGCGTGGCCTGGGTCTGTCCCAGCTGCTCTCCCCACAGCGCTGGACGGGCCCCTGACTCAGGCAGTCGGGCGATGCCCTGGGATTCCTCTGGGGAAGACGCTCAGGGTCCCGCCTGGCGCCACCTGACCCGAGGCAGGGGCCCAGCGCGAGGGCTGGGGACACCTGCAGCACCCTGGGACCTGCCCTGGAGTGACGCACCAGACTCACCAACGCCAACTTGCCACACAGACCCTGGAGTGGAAGGAAGGGCAGGGCCAGAGGGGCGCCCCCAGAAGCCCAGGCCAAGCTCAGGGAACCATACCTGACCTTCCGGAAACTTCTCCTTCCAAGGCACAGTCCCCGCAGAGCCCGGCACCTCCACGCCTTCTCTACCACAAAGAAAGTTTTAAAAGAGGAAGCAGCAGCTTCTGAGAAGGAAGCAGCCACAGGACACGGGCCCGGGCTGTGCCAGGCCCTGCCCCTGACTGCAGGCGGCTGTGGGTCAGTGCACCCAAGTCCAACCTCAGAGCTGGGGAGGTCAACGACCCTACAGGACAGGACCTCAGGAGTCTTCACGATTCATTCCACCAGCATTTACAAAGGCCCTACTATGTGCCAGTGTCCAGCCTAGGCAGGAGGGCGTCCAGTGCGCTAAAAGCCTAGTGCCCTCTGGCCAGGGCCTGACCGTCTCTCACCAACTCCGTTTCCCTCCCCGCCTGTGAGCGGCTGGACCCTCCCTGTGCACCTCTGGGATGACTTCTATGTTCCACAGGAAGCAAGAGACGCGCATAACTTCACTTCCTTCCATCTCAGAAATCAGGACATGGAGGCTCAGAGAGGTACAGCCACTTGCCTGAGCTCACACAGACAGGAAGAGGTGGAGGGATGCAAACCCAGGCTGTGTGGCCCCAGAGTCCCAAACCACTGCAGCACCTTGACCTTCAAAGTGTTCTGCAGCTGTGAGCTCAGAATGCCCCGGTCTCCAGGCCTGGTGGCCCACGCAGAGTAGGGACCACGTCAGGTTTGCCAAATGGAAGTTGATGATTTTACTTAAAGCTACTGCAATCACATTCAGCTTCTAAGCTGTGGGTGAGGAACAAGGTCATTCTATAAAAATGGAAAGCAGAGATTGGCCCTGGGGAGTTTCCTGGAGTAGGGGTAGGACTGCAGAGAGGACGTTACTTCCAGTGGACAGAAGGGCTGAGACATGGCCTCAATACATTATGATTAAATGAGATATGCCAGAAGCCAGGGTGGTGGCACACACCTATAATCCCAGGGACTCGGGAGGCTGAGGCTGGAGGATCGAAGTCAGCCTCGGCAACTTGGTGAAGGCCTAAGAAACTGTGTCAAAATAAAAAATTAAAAGGGCTTGGAATGCGACTAAGGGGTTAAGCAGCCCTGGGTTCAGTCCCCATTACCAAAAAAGAGACAGAGAGAGAGAGAGAGAGATACACTGCAGAACTATGTGACAGTTCAGAAATACAATGTGAGTCTCCCTTGCTGTCCTCTGAGGAGCTGACATCCCCGTTGAGCTCCCAAGACAGAAGAGCAGGGTCTATCCAACTGCCTGGTCACACAGGGAGGAGAGCGATCCAGACGACCTCCCTCCCTCTGTCACATGCGCGCTCCCGGGGAGAACATGGAGAAGGCCGTGCATGCAGAATGGCTGCTGATAACTGTTCGAGCTGACCTTCTTGTGTGCTTCCAGGGCGGGGGCCAGGCCCAGGCTAGATAATCCTCCCGCATTATCTCATTTAATCCTCACCAGATCCCTTCGTGGCAGGCAAAGAGTACAGGTTGCCTTGTACAGAGCGGAAAGCTGAGCGGAGCCCAGCTCTGAACGTGGCACTTCTCTGGGAGGGGTCGCAGTCCTCAGATGACATCCTGAAACATTCTGTGCAGAGGACACGGAAGATGATGCCAAGAAAAAAGATAAATAATGATGAAAATAAAAGCCTGCTTGCCCAAACCCCAACACCTTAGACACGGGGGGCTGGCAATCTGGAGCCCTCTGGCCCGTGCAGGGTACGGGGCAGCCTGATGCTACTTTAATGGCATTCCGCGGGTCTGAATGCCCACATGTGGCCACAGAAACCCGCTCTCCAAACCCAGCATCCTCTGTCTCTAATCATATTTGGCTCCACAGAAACCAAGAAGGCATCTGGGGACAGGCGATCTCGATCTGTACCAAATGTTTCCTGGAGCCACTCCAGGAAACCGTCCCACGTTAAGCCAATGTGCACGATGTCACCCACATCTGCCTGGCATGTGCTTTGATCCTTAGTGCAACACTTGGAATGGTACTGTCTGAGAGCACCAGCCTGGCAAATGCCACCAGGCCCAACGGGGGCGGGGGTGTGTGTGTGGGGGGAACAGCCCGATTCCCAGGGAACTGTCACCTACGATGGGAGAAGAGGGAGAAAGAGGCATCAGAGGGCCCCTTCCGAGTACCATCTCCACGTGACAGTTACAGAAGAATTGTTCCTGGAGGCAGGGGGACCTTTCAAAAGTGTGCAAAACTTAAATCTGGTGAGTTTTTAAAGAATGCAGTGAAATTCACTTTCCTGGACTCTAACATCATCTCCCCCAGGGCCTAATCGGGCTTCAGGACGTCCGTAGCTAAGGGGCTAAGGGCTGGTCACGGGCTGGTGCAGCGGCTGTCGCCATGGACCCATGCACACTTGCAACCGAATTCTTGAGGTCAGCAGTGGAACCAAAATTACAAACTATCAGGAGGAAAAACCCTCACTCACCAGGTGCCAAAAGAACACTCAGAGAAAAGGATTGAATGAACAGAACCCAGGGAGACCTGTCCACCGTGTAAGAGGAAGGGCGCAGGCTTCCAAAACGATTGGGGGCTCCTTCATGGTCATAGAAGTGAAGTAGCTGAGGATGTGGGCTACTCTGGAATCTCAGCAGAAATCAGATGGGGGCCAGGGAGGGAAGCTAACCGTAGGGGTGGAGAGACAGCGATGAGGACCATGCTGTCCTCTGGCTGCGGCTTGGCAGGTGACAGGTCCCAGTACCTGCATATCCCCCTCTTGGCCCAACCTAGTGGTCAGGGTGATAAGACAGAGTGACCACGAATCCTTTGCTTCACAAAGACTCCAGTGCACTGGACACCAATGTCCCTGATACACAGACTGTTGAGAATGCCTACGGCCAAGGTGACTGCGGAGTGGAGACCAGGCTTCACACACGCTCAACAGGCCTGTGAGACTGCTGTGTGTCCGGCGTGCAGTGTGGACGCCAGCGGTGGGGGCTCGAGAGTCAGATGCCCTGGGTCCGTATCCCACCTCAATGGCTCACCTGTTGGGTGGTCTTGTGTTAGCCACTCACCCACAAGGTGTCTGTGTTCTCCTCTATGAAACAGAAACTATGTGGACCCTAACACAAAGAGGTGTCATAGGGACAAAATGAGACATGGCACATGTGTCTCTTTAGCGCGATGCCTGGTATGAATGGAGCACGCGATACCCGCAGGGTGCTACTGCTCGCACGTGGTGGTCATCGCCACGGCTGAAGGTGGGTGAAGCACCAGTCCAGGTCAGCGATGGCAGACACCTGGCTCATGATGCCACTTCTCCCTCCTGCATCTGCCCCAGGCACGGCTAGCTGACCACAGAACCTGCCTCCTGACCCAGGCGCAGCCTCAGCATCTCCAACCATCTTCCTGTCGTCCCCGTCAATCAGAGCTGACTGATGGGTCAGAGAAACTGTTTCCCTGCTCTCTAGAACCTCACCAGAAACCAGGAAAAAAATAATAATAAAAAAATTTTTAAAAAACCAGCCATTCCCAGGGAAACAGGCACCTCTTGTCTGAGTTTGAAAAGGGAAAATCCTAAATTAGTCATCCCTCCAAAGCCCTTCATATTTTTTTGGCATACCTGTGTATATCTCATGCTATTAGTTACGCTGTGTTTACTTGAATAGATTATTTAAAAGAGAAATGTACAACTCTACCCTAGAGAAAAACGCGTTGGCACACGCCATAACCAGAAAATAATGTGGGGAGCAAAGGGAGGGGGG
>NW_026000185.1:12187992-12191171 GCF_001458135.2 Marmota marmota marmota | reverse complement strand
GGCACTATGCGTGGGCGTGGCCGTGGGTTGCAGGGAGTTGCTGTAGGGGCGTGGCGGTAGCTTTGGGCCTGAGGACAGGTATGGGCGTGGCTGTGGCTGTTGGTGGGGCAACCGTGGGCGTGGCATCGGCCGTGGGCGTGGCATTTGCCCTCCCTTGTGAACCTTTGTGAGCCCTCCCGGCTTCTCAAGACTGCAGGAGATGGCACAGCTAGGGACGGGGAATCACGCCAGGCGCACAGCAAAACAAATAAATATTACACATTTTGGTAAAATTATTATTATTGATTTGTTATTATCACTCTCATTACTTCATTCATGAGCAGGGACAGCAAGGTTCAAAGGATAAATCCACACAGAGGAGTGTTTTGTTTAGTTCAGACATGGCATTAAACAAGAAGGAAAAAAATGGAATCCGTTGCCAATATCCATCAGGGATTATGCTAAAAATGCAAATGTCTGGTTTCTTTTAAAACATAAAGAGCAGATGACCCTGGGCCTGGTTCTCGTCCAGCCACATGCAGTGGAGCCCAAGAACCTCTGGCTCCCAGCGGAGCTTCTGTGCATTCCCCACCCGGGCTCCTTCCACAGCTCCCACCCGCCCCAGCCCCAAGGGCGTTGGAGTTTGTGACCCTTGCTCAATTCCTCAAGTCCCACCTTCCTTCAAAATCCCTGAACCTTTTTTCTTGGTCTTGTACTTCTGTTTTTTTTAATATGAAGTACTCAAAGTAGCAACGGAAGAATAGATAATGAACAAGATTAAGTATCCCCTCAGGAAATCCTCAGCAACAGTAAGTGCCAGATAATGGACAAGGATAAAGATAGGATCATACTGAAAAGAGGACAGCCATACAGCCGTCTGTGACAGACTCCCCACGTGAGCCAAAAAAAGGGCTGCCAGAACCCAAGGATCAAAAGTTCTAAAGTTTTTTTTGGGCCCTCCCAATTTGCGGTGGTTAATTTTACTTGTTGACTGAGCCAGAAGGTGCTCAGATATTTGGTCCAACAGGACTCTGGGTGTGTCTGTGAGGGTGTCTCTGGAAAAGATCAACATGGAAAGGTCAGTGAATGCTCCTTTGACTGAGATAAATGGCCCCTCCTAATGTGGTGGGCTCCTCCTAATCAGTGGAAGGTCTCAGTGGAGCAAAAAGGCTGCCCAGCCTCAGGTGAGGGCAGCTTCTCTTGCCCTTGAGGCTTGAGCTAGGTCACAAGCTTTTTCCTGCCTTGGACTCAGTTTTTCCCGGAGCTCGAGGCTGGAATTATTCACCCCCCTCTACTGGGTCTCCTGCAGGCTGCATGCACACCTTGGGACTTCTCAGCCTCTAGATCCCCATGAGCCAATTCCTCATGACACACACGTGACCCACTGGTCCTGTCTCTCTGAAGAACCCTGACTAAAGATGTGTTATCAAACTGATGTTATCAGTGCTCAGAACCAATGGAGGATCACAATCAACGAACCCCGAGTTGCCCATTTCTTCCCACAAACCGACTTTTACCGGGGAAGGCCCCTGTGGGCTCATCGGCCGCTCTGGGCTGCGACAGTGTCTGGTCCTCATCCTGAGTTCCCCGCTGTGGATCCTCAGTGATCTTGGGCTGGGGGGGGTCTCCTACCCTAAAGCCCGGGGAAGGGTCCCCAGGGACCACTGACCAGAGAGCACAGCTCCCCAGGACCCTCTGCTTCTGCCTGCCGGCTCCTCCCTTCCCGCCCAGTTCTCTGCATCCTGGTCTCAGCAAGACCACCCCCCCCCCCTAAAATGAGGGACTCCAGGACCCCGCCCTCTTCCCAAACTAGATCAGAATAGCCTTATGGGGCATTTGGACGTCCTCAGCAAAGACGATACAAGTGTTCACCCATCCTGAATTCCTTGTGTAGAATTCAGGAGCACTGGAGCCCTACAGCTGAGTCTGCCTCTCAGCTCAGTCTGGGAGAGGACCTCGACCTCTTGTACAAAGGGACCTGCTCATCCAGCTGTTCTCCAGTCGGGACTGAGCTGTTCAGAGGGAGGGCTGACTTTTCTCTGCACAGACTTCGTTTGTGGGTCAACCCGTGCTTCCTGCTAGAGTGGGCGCTTTTTTCTAACTCATATAAAAGTACTTGGGAGCACCCCCCACACGCACATGCAGACCTCCCAGCCCAACAGAGACTGAACTGCAAAATCTAAAAGATGGATTCTCTGTCCCTCTGTAGAAAACGCCAGTCACCCCAGCTCGGGAGCATCCGCACACGTATCTGCTGAAGCGTCCGTCACTGAGGAGGGTCCTCCTCCTCCTCTGGAATGTCCACTTGGCAAAGCAGGAACCTCTGCCCATATTTCACACTCCCAGGGCGATGCCTGGTCACTATCGAACGGATGAGTCAATGACGGGCAGGTAGGGTCATCTCTTTTGCACATGGGGCCAGGAGGCTCCAGAGAGCCCACAGGGGCTGGGCAGAGGGTCCCAACTGTCTCCAGTAGCCCCAGGACCCGAGCCCAGGTCTTCCCACTAAGGAGAGTGCACCCCTCCTTAAACCAGCTGTGTGACTTCACGAGGGCCACTGTCCCTCCTCTGCCTCTACGGGTCCAGCCTGCCTCCTCCGCGGGCTGCTGAGAGGACTCGGAGGCACCAGGTGGGCTTGGTCCCGTCTGGACGCACTTCTGTTCATTACCGGGGCCTCCCATGGGCCAGGCCGCCCCAGCCCCAGCCCCAGCCCGTGTCTCTGTTTAAATATTAACTTAGTCTTCACAGTAACCTTTCAAATCAGGGACATTGCCACCCCATTCACAGGTGGGACGCTGAGGCCCAGAGGGGGGATGGGTCGCTGGTCCCATCTTGCGTGAGTAGCAAGGGGTGGATCTGGGATCCAATCAGGCCCTGGGTTCCCAGGCCCCAGGCCAAGCTGCCGAAGGTTCCAGAAACCAAGAGGGCCAATCGGTCCCGAGGGCCGTGGCCAGAGTCTCAGGGAGACGCTCAGGTCTACAACTCGGGGACCCCGGCTCAGCACCGAGCGTCACCAGCCCTCCGTGGGGAACAGCCCACCCCAACCACGGCAGAGGCCACCAGCTCCTGCACAGAGCAGGGGGCGGCCAGAGCCATCCCCCGGTCAGCGGCCACAGCCAAGCTCGCTCGGCCAGAGCAGAGGGAGCCCCGCGTGTCCCCAGGGCTCCGGGCAGAGGGAGCCTGGGCCCTGGCTGCCACCC
>NW_026000185.1:12180499-12187381 GCF_001458135.2 Marmota marmota marmota | reverse complement strand
AGCTGCTAAGGGGGCTGAGGAAGTATAGACTCAGTTGGTGAGAGTGCATTGCCTTGCATGCAACAAGGCCCTGGTTCAAATCCCCAGCACCAATCCCAAAAAAAAAAAAAAAAAAAAAGGCAGCTGCTATTGCTGTTATGTACCCTCATCCACAGGAACAAAGAATAAACTGAAAAGGTACCGTCCGTAAGGCTGAGCAGCTGACGGGAAAGCGCATCCCGAGACTCGAGGCCTGGCTCGAGAAAAATCTTTGGCCCCTGGTCTTAAAACGTCATTCCTGAAGTGGGCTCCATAGCTCCTGCTTTTAGGGCCCTTCCTCATCTGAGCACCACTTAATGAGCACCTACTAAGTGCTGCCCATGCACAGGGAAGACCCCAGGGAGATCAATGGACCCACAGCCGGCTCTGGTGGGAAAGGGGGTCCTACTAAGGGCTAGAAAGAGCGGCATCAGCCCCCAGACAGAGGGCAGGGTGGGGCACACCCGAGGGACCACCTGTAGTGGGGAGTTGGGAGATGATCCTGATCACAGGTCCTAGCTGGGAGGAAGACAGATGTGCAACCAGGGCTCAGGCGGCCCCAGGTGCACACACACACGGGGACAAGAATCCCTCAGCCATTTTAAAGACAGCTAGGCAGGAGCCTACCTGTCCCAACAGCATGAAACTAGTGGCCTCTCCTGCTACCCACGGGTCCCTGGACTATAGTCATCATAGCAGAAGCACTGGCTACGGCTGGAGGGAGGGGACACGCAGCCTATTCCAGACTCTCACCCTAAGAGGAGCTGAGTCAATACTCTGCACTATTGGCTCACGAAGAATTTCATGGGTCAATACGACCGTGTTTGCTTCCTGTTTCATAGATTCCTGCCTTTTTAAAATTCTCAATGATCTTTTTAACAAATAAAAATGGGCCTGTCAATCCCTTCAGTCTTCCCTGTTGAATACCCAAAGCTAAAGTGCCTTTGAAACAGGCTATCAATTGGCCTCCGGGCCCAGCATTGGCCTTACCTCTCGGGTCCTACGGGGGATTCTCATTTCCATTAAACACTGAGTAATCTGCAATGTCCAACCTAATTTCTTCTCTGACCTAAGAGTGATGTAGAAGGGTTCTCTCGGGTTAGCTTTCTATGTGAGGAGCTTGTAGAGGTTAAATTTTAACCCATCTCCCTGTTTTCTGAATGAGGCCTGGAAGAGCCCTACGTTGGAAATCTAGGAGCTTTTTGTTTGTTTGTTTGTTTGTTTACACATGTGCTCATTTGTTGTCTGAGATCAAGTTAAGCATGGATTTTAATGAGGCCATCTTAAAGCATCCAGAGAGCAGTCTTTATAAGGACGACGCCCCTACAGCACAGGCGCACACGCGCACACACGTACACACACGTGCACGCACAGACACACACCCCCTTTGTAAAAAGTCCCAAGGAATACTTACAATCATAATGTTTAGTAAACAAACAATCAAGCTGCAGGGGGGACCTTACAACCAGAATCCAGGGTCCAGCGCCTCACGTCTAGGAATCCCAGACCTTGGGCTCAGAACCCAGGGTAGCACTGCGGCTCAGCAGCCCTGTTTTAAAAACTAAAACGAAGCGTCCCGAGACAGCGTCAAATAGAGCAGATTTTGGCTGCCACTGGGTCTCGAGGCCACTAGCCCTTCCAGCACATAATCCAAACTTCATCCAAAAGAAATACCGCGACCGCCGCCAGCCGCCTTCTCCGGTGACAGCCGGAGTCTGCTCACTGCTCAGGGCAGAGCCCAAGGACAGGCGCCCGACATGGCCAGACTTCAGTGCTGGCCAGGCGGGTGGCCGGGGGGCCGTGCTGATGTGACTCTGTGACAGGCTCCAGAAAGACCGTGAAGTCCCTTTCCCAGCCAGTGCCAAGAGAACCTGGAAGCCGAGGGGCTCCTAGAGCCTCCTGACCTCCTGCTCCCGGGGCTGTTGGTGGCTGGGCCCGCAGAGGTGGGGCGGCAAGTGGAGAAGGGCCACGTCAGAGCCAGACGCAGGACCCTGTGTGCTAAGCGGCGCTGACAAGGTGCAGGAAGGCAGCTCCTCAGGGGTCTCCTGCGCTCACACTGTGGCCCTGCACGCAACGTCCACAGTCCCCCAGGGGACATCTCAGCCCAGCGTCTGGATGTAGAATGACGCATGCACTGAGGGCAAGAGGGCCGAGCGGGGCTGTGAGGCTGTGTTCATCTGCTTCCCAGCAAGAAAACCAGAGGAGACGGAGATAAACAGACGTCAATCAAACCAGGAAGTGACAGGGTCTGGGGGGGGGGCCTCATTCTGCCTGCCCTGTTTTGTGCATCAAGATAAGAGCCCTTTGGACAAGATGGCTCTGGTTATGAGACATCAGAGGACGGCACGGTTCCCAAAGGCAACGAGAGCAGTTACCATCAGGCAGCTCCCGGCATCCTCCAAGAAACCGAAATGGAGGAACAGCCATCCACCCGGGAACGCGTCCCGGGTCCGAGGATTCTCCCATTTGCCAGACAGAGGACAGCGTCCCCAAGCTCCCCGCCCTAGCAGGAAAGGTGAGGCTCCCAACTGCAAATGCAACTGCCCCATCAACGGCTGAAAACCAGGGTCAAAACACTTCTGCTCCCGTGGGGAAGCCCAGCAGAAGTGTGTGCCACAGGTCACCAACAGACACGCACAGGAGTGGCCACCGTGACGCTACGTAGGGTGGCCCCAAACCGGGAAATTCCACGTGTGCCCAGAGCAGGATCGAGATGTCCACTGTGCTGCCTCCCAGCGGGACAGCAGTGCCCGGGGACAGTCCCACAGTCCCAGGACCCCTGCAGACACCAGGCCAGCACACTTTCCTAGAAAGTCTGGAGAGTGCGTGTTTTAAGTTCCGCAGGCCAGTCTCCGGCTCCACTGAGCCACGGTGGCGCCAAACGAGTCACGGCCAGCCTGGAAGGGCACCCACGGGACAGCGTTCCAATAAAGCTTTATTGGTAGACACAAATGTCATTTTCACATGTCATGAAAAATTCTTTTTTTTTTTTTTTTTTGGCCCAACCATTTACAAATGCAAAATCTGCTCTGAGCTCACAGGTATTATGGAAGCAGCTGGCGGGTGAGGCCCAGGGGCTGTGGCCTACTGAGCTCGGGAACAGATGACTCTCATGGACACGGCCTTAAGCCGGGATGAGACTGAGGGATTCTGTTCCCAAACGGAGACACAAAATAACCGGTGGGGGTCAGAAGTCAGGACAGGGGTCGCCCTTGGAGGCTCAGGGACAGAAGTGGCCATCAATTCCGACGGCTGGTGATGCACGGGGCAATGCATCTGGGGGCTAGCTCCCCAGAGGTCTCCTGCCTTTGGGAACGGCTCCGAACGTCCAGCGTGGCTCGGCTGCCTGGCTCAGAACCACAGTGTCCTTTAGGGGTTAACACGGTCATTCATCATGACTACTTCCACGTCCACCATGTAGGGGACCAGGGTACGGATATTCGACAGAAAGTGAACGCACGGCGGTAAGTCCAAAGGGTACAGCAGAGGAGCCCCAGACCCAGTCACAGAAGCTGTGCTGGGGACAATCAGTTTCCAGAACTGTAGGAGCAACACAGATGGCCACTGAGACCACTGAGCAGGCCCAGGATGGGGACTTCCACTCAAGCGGAGCCAGAGCACAGTCCCTCCTAATGTCTAACTTCAACCCCTCCCACTTGAACTTTAGAACAAAGCAGCACAGCTGTTTACCAGAGGAGCCAAAGATCTCCCAGCCGTCTAAGCATCGGTGCTTCCCAAACCTTAGCCATTCTGGACGTCCCAGATGGTCATTCACCAAACCAAGCTGGGATCCAGGTTAGAATCCGGGTTGGCACTTGGCTCTACAACTTCAGCATCTTCACTTTGTTAACTAACTTCTTTTTGCTTCAGCGCCACTTTTCCCACAGGCTAAGCAATGTGTCATTTTGATGGAATGGCTACTATGCTTATGTATTTCCCCTAATACACATTTAAAGGAATACACTGCTATCAACAATCTTTTAAGATGGTCACTCCTGACGCGAAGGCAGGAGGCACCTGGGATCTTGTCAGTGCTCTTTTCTGCTCTGGCTGTGGGTTCCTGGGGTGTGACCAGTTTGTCAAACCTTACCAAGCTGTACACCTGGGAAAATGTGCGTAGAATACTTTTTGGCTAAAACAACAACAACACACACATAAAGGCAGGTAAGCTGGGCACAGTGGCACATACCTGTAATGCCAGCGACTCAGTGGGCTGAGACAGGAGGATTGCCAAGTTGGAGGCCAGCCCAGGAAACTTAACCCTGTCTCAAAATAAAATCATCAAAAGAAAAACAGAAAATGTCAATGTTAGCCAGATGTGGTGGCGCACGCCGGTCATCCCAGCGGCTTGGGAGGCTGAGGCAGGAGGATTGCAAGTTCAAAGCCAGCCTCAGCAACTTAGCAAGGCCCTAAGCACCTTAAGGAAACCCTGTCTTAAAAGTAAAAAATAAGAAGGGTTGGGGATGTTGCTCAGTGGTTAGAGTTGCTGGGTTCAATCCCTGGTACCAAAAAAAAAAAAAAAAGAAAGGCAGTTGAAAGAACATATACAAGATTTAGGAACTAAATGAATTTTGTACCCATATGAAATACATGAATAGAGACTATAAAACGCGTTAGAGTGAGGACCGTTGCCCAGGTCACCCCTGTAATCAGTGCCACACTGAGATCAGTGTCCACGCTGCGTCTGGGATCCGTAGAGCTCGTCTGTAATGACTCTGGCAAAAGCCAGCCGTCCAAAGAAGTCCTCACCCCCAATAATATATGAAATAAGTCCAAAGTAAGTAAAGAAAGGAAGAAAGATAACATCTCCCCATCCAAAATCAACCCTCAACCACGGCCTCTAATTTTCTCTCGGGACCTCAACTGCTGCCATCACGTGCTGCAAACAAGTCAGTCCGTCCACTGGGTCCTCCCTATTTCACACCGAGCTGGGCACACAGTGGCCCGTGACCCACGTGTGCTGACTCCACAGGCGGGTGCAGGAGTGGGGGGCAGGGGGACAAAGGTCCCAGCCCTGACCGTCTTCTTTTTTAAGAATGAGTCCCCTCTTGCGGTTCTCCCGGGCTTTCTGAGCGTCCACGCACTTTCCCATCCGCTTATCAAATTGAACCCTCCAGACCCATAGCGGGAGGTGGGCTTATCAGCCTTGTCTGGCCACAAAGACACAAAGAGCTGAACTCACAGATCATCCTTGACGGGGCTAGGATCAGAGTCAACGTGTTCTGGAATGTTCTACGGGTCCCCCTGCCCTTATCTCCAATGACTCCCAGCTTCCCTGGGCACAGCTCCTCGGGGTGCAAGGGCATGGGCAAACCTTGGGGGGAGGATGACGTAAGCCACCCTGACCCCCACGCTCCCCACCAAGGGGAACCCGGCTGAGCACACGCAGGATCGCGGGGCTGCACTCTTGTCCAGGAGGTGCGCCCTTCGATGGCCTGATGCCGTGAGAATTTGCATATTCTGGGTGTCCCCCAGGGCAAGGAGGAAGCAGAGGAATCCTCCACCAGGCCCAGGGAGGGCCACCGCAGCTAGGGAGAATCAATGCTACGAATATGGCACAAGGGGACAGCTGACAGGTGACCACAGGTATTTTTGGCTCTTCCCAGTGACAAGAGAGGTCTTCCAAACAGGCTGCAAGCTCAGCAGCCCAGAGGGGCCAGTCCTGTGTCACAAGTGCCCGGGGACCTTGCAGGAGGTGGAGGTGGGTCTGGGGGACTGGACGGTCTGGGGTGCGACTCTTCCCAGCATGGCCATTAGACTCCAAGCAGGGATGAGGACCCAGGACTGGCACATCTCAGGACTTCTACCCGTCCCTGTGTTTCTGTGCTTGGTGGTTCTGACACTGTGCATGGGCAGATCCAAGGCCCCTCCTGCAAGCGTCTCCCTGGTGTGGTCACCAGGAGGCAGAGCAGATAAGGAGGGTGGGCCCAGTGACACCTGGTCACAGAGTCCTGTGAGTCGGTGCCTTCCTGGGCCCCAAGCTGCAGATGAGGAAGCAGAGACAGGAAGTGGCGTGCCAGGTCCAGCAGACGCTGCCAGGGCCCGCCCCGCCCCCCACAGGCAGCCTCTGGGCCTCCGCCTGGCACTGCCCCACATCTCCCGGCTCGTCCCTTCAGATGTAAGATGAAGACCTTGGACCCCAGGAGCAGGGTGGTCCAGGCCTCAGGAATGCCAGTTCTGGGGTGATGGGGACCTGTCACCTTCATGAGCCCTGGCCCATGCTATTTCTCTCTCCAACCTTTCCAGAGGAAACCTTCCTCTTGGGTCCACAAAGCCACCATGGGAAAAGGGGATCAGCAGCAAGAACTGGGCAGACATGTGAGAGGAACCTCAACTGTGACGGGCACCTAGAAGTGCACCCCGAATCCTTGCCTCCAGGAGGGCTGGAGGGACGCGCTTCCTGTTCACCAAGGTGGTCCCTGTGCTGGGCCCGGGGCCTGGCCCACTCTGTTGGAGTGGAGGATGGGTGGGTGGGTACACGGATGGACGGGTGGATGGATAGACGGTGGATGGATGGACGGATGAATGGATGAGTGGATGGGTGGATGGTAGATGGTGGGTGGATGACAGATGGACAGACAGATGGATATATTCATGCAGGCATGAACGGATGCAGGGTGGGCCGAGGTGAAGCTAGGCTGAGACATTATTGACTGAGTTGGGCAAAGACTTAAGAAAACAGCCATCAGAGTCACCACGGAACCCCAACTCCTACTCCAGCCACTTCTTGGAAGTTTAACTTTTATGCAGTCTATTGTCTTGGCTCTTATTATTTTCAATAAAACAGGTGACAGGAGAGAGTAGCAGCCTTTCACTTGGGGGTTGCTGTATCCAGCGAGGCTTGGTCCTCCTAGTCCCCCCCCC
>NW_026000185.1:12172870-12180054 GCF_001458135.2 Marmota marmota marmota | reverse complement strand
CTCGTGCCAGGCAAACATTCAGCGAAGGAAACCGCCCTCCCCCGCTCACTGTTATCACAGTCACCACCTGAACGTCTGCTCCCCTGGGTGGGGAGCCCTGGTGTTAACCTCTCGGTCCCCTACTCTACTCCTTCAGGCTGCAGGAGGGCCACACACCCGTCTCTGCTTCCCGGGCAGGCCTGCGGCAGAGCCCCCTGGGAGAGAGGCACAGCAGCTCACAGGACCCCGTCACCATCCGCGGACACGTCAGCCTGGATCAGATGCTCCACTAAGCTAGCCAGTCACCTGGCGGGGACAAACCAGGTCTCAGAGGACACAAGCCCATTTCATCGTTCTCAGGGGACCCTGAATTCAGAGACCATCTCCCCCAGAAGGGCTGGAATGGGTCCCTCCTCCAAGTATCCAGCTGGCTGGCTCCACTCTCTGATGACTGATAAAGCTGGTTTCCCTGTTTGAGAGAAGGTGACAACCACCCTCCTCTGTGACATCTCAGGCTTCCCTGGGGGAGGGGCCACCTAACCACAGGCATCGCAGGGGCACAACCCGGTGAGCGTCTGCGGGCAAACGGACGGCTTCTGCTCAGGCGGAAGGAAGTGCTCACCAGATCCCAACTGCGCCTTCCCCGAGATAGATGTCACTGCCCCGTCCCTGTCACCCCAGCTGTCAGGGACAGGTCTCGTGGGCTCCTGTAGAGATAACCACAGAGCAGCTGACCTGAAGGGGGCGGCAGCAGGAACAGCAGTGGGGACCGACCCCCCAACTGGCCAGCGGGCCCTGCACAGCCCCTTCCTGCCCCGCCCGCCTGGCGAGAGCCCGAATCCCAACCTGCTTCCTCGGGCCAACTCCTCGTTCAAGTTCAATTCTTCCCGGGCATGCTCCCTGCCTCCTGGACTACAGGAGACACTTTCTTTTCTAGGACCATAAAACTGCCTTGAAATCAGGAGATCTGGGTCAAAGGACACAAAGTAGCAAGTCCAGAGTCTAACCTACAACAAGACGCCTGGCCTGGCGGTCCTCGGTTACTGGACTCGGGATTTGTGCTCAATGATTAGATTTTAGGTGCTCTTGCCCCCTCCCCAAAGAATGGGTGACTCTGTGACATGATGGATATGCTCCTGTGCTTAACTACAGTAATTGTGTGTGTTACCTTCAGTAAAGGCAATAAGATTCTTAAAAACTAAGATCCCATCCTTGGGGTTGGGCTTTTTGAAGGAATCAACATGCACTCTGGGATTCCAAGCCACACGCCTTCACGAGATGCTGAGAAGACGGAGGATGCAGAGCCCTTAGGAACGCAGACTGCATGGGTTCAGATCCTGCTCTGCCACGGAAGACGGTGCACCCTGGGGAAAGTCCCTTCGCCGCCCCGTGCCCTAGCTTCCTCTCTGTAGCAGGAGGTTTCAAGGAGTTAATGTTTGCACACATCCACAACAGGGCCTGGTCACGGTCAGCCCCATGACCGCTGGCTGCTGCAAGTATAATCCTATAACTGGAGAAGTTAATGTGAAGGGTGAAAAATGGGTTTTACTGCTATCGTGGCCCATCGGTTTGCATCATTATTTAGGGGGCGGATTCGAAGCAAACGGTGCATATGCTGCTTTTCTAGGGTTGGCACATTTTTAGGAATCTGCAGTCAGAAGTGAGAAGAGTGGTATAGTGATTTTTAGAAAAAAGATACAGTTGCATTGAGGGTTTATCCAAGAACTGTGCAGACAGGGAACTCAGAACTCTGCACGGCATTGGGAAGGAGGCAGAGCTGGGTGTGGCTCCCAGTTCTGCTAGTCCCCTACTTTGGGATCTTAATGAACAAGCAGCTTTCCATCTCTGAACCTCGGTCTCTTCATCTGTGATATGGGGACAGCAACAGCCCTCTCCCATAGAGCTCGGGGGGACTCAGCGAGACAGTGAGATAATGTCCACAAAGCTCCCTTCTATTTCTGCCACACAATCAGCAATCCTAAGACCAGAGATTTCTAGTTAGGGGTTCTTAGACACAATTTGGTATAAGTTGGGTAACAGCCTCTTCCTTCCTGGAGATAGATAGGTAGGTCTGTTTTGGGGGAGCATTGAATAAAATAATGTATGCAGTCCACCAGAATTATGCCTGGCATGCAGCTGGTGCTCAATAAATGTTGGTATTCTTTGTCCTGCCACAGTCCATCCTGCTTCAAGGCTTGCACATGCAGAAGGAGCTAGATGCATTCAATGGCCTGGCATTCACTTAATCCCTCCTTTGTGTGGGAAAATGAATAATCACACACAAAAATGCTCATTTCCAAATGTACCAAGAATTTCCTGTCAAGAACAGCAGCTCACACTGGACCATTTAGCATGTGCCAGGCCCAAATCAGTTCACCCATATTTTATTGGAATCCATCCTCACACAACCCACGGAGGTGGCCTCGGTGGCCTATTGACGGAGGAGAGTGACTTGTCCGTGGCTGGAGGTAGAAGGGCACAGAGCTAGAATTGGAACCCAGGTGCAGTGCGCCACCGGGCACCACACAAGGCCTCTTTCATTTGTGCTGGAATCGGTCACATATGCCCTGTGACTTTTTCCTCTGTTCCCACCCCCCCTCCCTTTGAATTTGGGTTTTGTTGGGGTTGAGTTTGTTACTATTTATTGTCTTCAAAGCATTTTCTCTGTCTCTGGTAGATGGGGAATCGGGGGTCACGAGAAATGGGGAGATGCAGAAGAAGAAAGGAGAGGGATTGGCAAGTGACCACCACAAAGCAGCATTAACCAAGAGCCAGGGCCAGGTCTGCCCTCGTCCTGCACAGACCCATTGGGGTGCATTTCCGTCTTCCTTCCTAGGGGCCAGTGGCCCCACTGACTGTAAATAGCTCTAGCTGGGGAGGTGAAATCTGGCCGCAGAGACCCCGGGGGATGTTTTTCTCTTCTGGGCACACACGTGCACACAATGATGTCAACTCGGCTCTACCCAAGCCACCCAATTTCTCTTTCAACGAGGACCAATGACCAAAGTAGGACCCTCCCCAGGAAGCAAGAATTTATGCCTCAGTTGGCTTCCTGTCTGCAAAGCAGCAAGCTCTTCTCCACCCAACCTTCTGGAAGATAAAAACCAACCGGTGTAGAGAGTCTAAACGTGACAGTAGGAAGAAAGCGGGAAAGAGACACACACGCGTGAGTGCACAGATAGAGGGATATGCTCACTACACGCACGACCCTCGTCCAAAAACCTGAGATCTGAATGCTCTCAAATCCAAAACTTTTTAAAGTGCCAACACGACCCCACAAGGGGAAAATTCTAAGCCTGCCCTCATGTGACCTGTCACAGTTGAGACACAGGCACACTAAAAATACCACATTAAATTACCTTCAGGCTCTGTGCACAAAGGACGCGTGCAAAGTAAGTGAATTCTGTGCTTCGTAAGTTAATTCTGTGCTTCGTCTGAGGTCCCATCCCCAAGGTATCTCAGTATGTGCATGCAAATATTCTCAAATTTAAAAATCCATCATTGCAAACACTTCTTGGTCCCAAGCATTTCAAATAAGGAACACTCAACCTACACCCTGTTCTGTTATATCATATTTTATATCATATTGTGTATGTATATATGTTGATAATAATCCCCACTTTATTTCCTTTAACATTTTCTAGTCTACGATGAAGCAGATGGGAACCTTTGCAGTAAGATAAATTGGTCCAATGATACACATTTCTGTATACAAAGTGTAATGCATTGCTCCGACAAAACAAAACTCCATTGAGAGCAAGAAATAAAAAAAGGAAAAAAAAATTAGTAAAATACCCTCTGTCCTCTTGGTCCCAAAACATTTGGACAGAAAGAAAAGCTACGCCTCCAAGCCTGCTGGAAGCCTGCTGGAAGCCGGGGCAGTCTGGATGCTGTGAACTAGCTTTCAAAGTCACTGCCACTGTCTGCAAAAGCCCTCTGAGTTATCTGAGTAATGCGAAGTATGAGGAATTTCTGCCGAAAAACCAACATTTCAAAAGAGTCAGTTAAAAAAAAGAAAGAAAGAAATCAAACTTGGAGAGTGCAGTGTGTCTATGTGTGTGTGGAGGAGGGAAAAAGAAACACAAAAAAAATTAGATTTCTTAAGTGAAGCTTAGTAGCAGTTTATCCAAGGGCACAAAGAGTAAACTGTGAGGTCTTCCAGGGATTCACCAAGGGAAAGAAAAGAAACATTCTTTACATTAACACGTGACTCTCTTTCATCTTCTCCACAATGCATGCGAGACTGGAGCTGATCTTTCTGACAGCACCCCACTGGCCCGGGTATATCCCCTCCCCATATAACGAAGCCTGCTGTTTTTAAATTCTGAGATGACAATAAAATCCACAGCTTCCTGGAGACCCAGGGAAAAACCAGGGCCACGGCCGCCACCAAATAGCTGCAATCGGCACGATCATTCTAACAGGCGAGAGGCTGAGCGGAAAGCAGACGCTTGCACATCTTTGATGGACATGCCCATCTCACCGCTGTCCCTGTGCCCTCTGACTCTGTCTCCTTGCAAAACTGGATGCTCCTTCCCGGCTTCAGAAATGCACCAAAAAATAATAATAATAATAATACAATCAGCTCTTTCCAGAGATTGACAGCTCCCTGCGCCTGCAAAGCACACACATGCGGAACGGGCAAGAGCAGCAGGGTCTGTTTTAGAAAAATGCTCCATGCACAAGGCCTGCCCGACACTCTGCGACACACCCACCCCAGGCCACGGATCGGATCCCCTCTCCATGCAAGAGCCAACGCTGTCTACCCCACCCCACCCCCACCAGACACGGAGCACAGAGGAACACCACTGCCCAAGCGCTGCTTCTGTGGCGCTTTACAGGAGTCATCTGGAAAAATCACAGCAATTTTTAAATTTTTTTTTTTTAATATCCTGCTCCCAGTTGTCCCTCCAAAACACCATGCTGGCAACCCCCCCACACCCCCACCCCAGCAGGGTCTGGAAACAAACCGCGGGTTGCAAGGGCCTCTGTGGCTTGCAAATCGGTCTGGTCCTCTCCTTGCCTGCAACCCAAGCACCAGCTATGCTGGACTTCGGGAACAGCCTGCCCCCTTCTGGTCTCCTTGGTCCAGGGGAAGGGCAGGGGCTGGGTGGGCACAGCTACAAGGGGCCAGAGCCCAGGCTCCAGCCAGAATGTATGCCTATGCGCTGTGACTTCAAGCTCTAGAAGCCCACAGGGATAGATGCAGAAAGGGAGGAAGAAAAGAGAGAGGGGAACATATAAATTAAAACACAAGCCCAGGATCGCCAACGGCACGCAGCATGGTAGCCAACTATCAGGAAGGGAAGAGTGAAAAAGAAAAAGAAAATACTTCTATCAGAAGGTGAAGACTGAGGCGTTGGGAGCTGCAAACGAGGGGACAGGAACTGAACTTGCAAAAAAAATGAAGCCAAGCAACTCCACAGTTGCACCTGGAATTCCAAAAGGAATTTTCAAAAGAAACTGGTATGCTCCCCACCCCCCCCACCACCTTGCCCACTGCAAACCATCTGTGGCTAAGCTGGCACTTAAGAGAGCAGGGACACTAACCTGAACCCACAAGGAGTGGTCATGGAGGATGCTCAGGTCATCAGGGCCCTGAGAACAAGTCAGCCAGCCATCTCTCCCCCCTCATTTGTTTCAACAGGTGGTATCTGCACCCCAAAGGTATCTCCTGAGCCCCAGGTGCAAAGGGTACAGTCAGTCCCACCTCCCCCGCCCCAGGACCACCCTATGTGTAGAACACTGGGCCAGCAGGAAGTGCTCCTGAACCCTCCTGCCCCCTCCCGGGAGGGCTCGGAATCCAGAGAGAACATCTAATTGTGTTTCTGCCTGAACACATTACTTTCAGTTCCAGGAGTTCAAAGGCAGCGCCTCTGAGTCCCCTCCCCTGTAAATAAGAGGCTGCAGGACATGGGAACATTCCGGTTCTCCGTCAGCAATCGTCAGCAATTTCACTCCACTCTCTCCTCCTCACAAGTGAGGGGAAGACTTCTCCCTGCAACCCACAGGGCAGGGAGAAATACCTCACATCACATCTTGGGGCTGGCTCAGCCCGCAGGCACAAAGAGCCACACTCTGGCACGGAGGGCTGGTCAACTCCAAAGAAGTTTGGCAGACCCGAAGGCACAGAAGGCGCTGTGTGCAGAGGCAGTCTTGGGTGAGGGCTCCCAACAGGAGAAACCACGAGAGACAAGCGTTCCATCCCTACAGACCCTGGGCCCCCCTTCCCTCACCGTGTCTAACATCCTTAAGGGACTAAGCAAATCCCTGCAGGCAAGTGGCATGATGACACAGACAGACACAACCCATCCCCATCCGTGTGCCTTAAGACAGAAGATCACACCCATGCAAAGCGTGGACCCTGCCCAGAGTTGAAGCCTGCGGACCTCCAGCCCCCATCTCAGTGGGCTCAGCAAGGAGCCTTCAGAATGTGTGAAAGGGACCCCTGGAGAAGTTGGGGACAGGGTAGGACAAGGCAGTTCCCCACCGGGCCAACCAGATGGCCCCACAAGATCCGTGAAAGACAGTTTCAGAGCCCTGACTGCTCACACCCAACAAGGGCAAAGGACCCACAGAGGTAGGTGCCCGGACAGTGGGCTGACAGGCAGCCGGTGAAGGGACGCACAGCACCGAGAGAGAGGCAATCGGCTAGAAGAGGCCATGCCCCGAAGCTGCAGACGGAGAGGAGGTCAAGTCAGAGAGGGCACAGGAGATGGCAAGGTGAGAGGGAGAGAAGGTGGAGCCCGGATGCTGAGACATCCAAACGGGGAAACGAGAGGCTCAAAGTAAGACCGGGACCTCAGACTTAGTACAGAGTACCGATTGAGGGACACGGTCAGGGACTTGGGACACCCATCCCTGAGCCTTTCTCAAGCCAGGGCACAGGAGGGCTCCGCTGTCTGCGCCCAACTCGCCGGAGACCGAGGAGGCAGCTGCTAGAACCACCCCTCAACAGCGGAGGACGCCGGGCACGATCCGCGCACTCGGGCGGGGAGCGAGGCACCAACACCTACAGGCAGAGAGCAAGTCGGGCGCCCGGCAAGAGTGACAAGGAACAGGAACCCGGCCAGCCTCCGGGAGCCCTCAGAGCGCCTCCTCCGGAGATAACTTCCCCAGACCCCAAGGGGGCAGTCCTCAGACTCGGACGGGGCAGCGCACGACCCCCCGAGCCCGCCTGGGGAGAGAGGGCTGCGGGCGGGCGG
>NW_026000185.1:12154568-12171736 GCF_001458135.2 Marmota marmota marmota | reverse complement strand
CGGCCGGGGCAGACGGACACCCCCAGGACGTGGGGGCGGGGAAGGGGCCGTTCCCGCCGCGGAGAGAAAGCCCGGGCAGGGAGACGGGGTCGCCTGGGGCTGATGGTGGGTCCGCCCCGGCTCAGGGGTGGTCGGCCAGAGAGGGGTCCCGAGAGCCTCAGTTCCAAGTGGGAGCACGAGGAGCGGAGGGTGTGGGAGCCACCCGCCGGGATCTCTGGGTCCCGGGTCGTCTGCGGGCGCAGAGACGCGATGGGCAGTTGGGGGAGTGTCGAAGCCTGGGAAGGGTCCCCGATTGCGCGACCCCTGGGTCCCGGCTGGTAGGAGAGGGGAGGAAGGAGGCTCTGAATGAGCCTCGGAGTTGATCACCACGAGCGCCCCGAGTGACTCCTGAGTCACCCCTCCCCCTCCAGAGCCAACGACGTACTAAGTGCTCACTGAGTCACTTCTCTCTCTGGTCCCCAGCGACTCACAAACCAAGGACTACGAATCCAGTTGGCAACCAAGTGCTTTAGTGGCAAAAGGAGTTTCCCAACCATCACAGGCTGCAAGCCCAGAAGTCTGGCCCTGGAGCCGCCACCGGAGCCCTTCTCCCCGTCCACCCGGAAGCTGGCCTTGCTGTCTGCACGGGGTCAGGTCCTGCAGGAACAAGGCTTACTGTGTGAAGACTTCTTCCCCATCCTGGCTGATCTGCCCGGTGACCTTGAGCCACCAGGCCTCCTCCCTGGCCCTGAGATTCGCGCTCTGCTGGGTGAGGGTTTAGATCCCTGCCTTCTCTGACTCAGTGTTTCCAACCCGTTCCCTCCTTTGTCCCCTTGCCCAGGTTTTGTGCTCAGCCGAGCCCAGTGGTAAGCACATGGGATGGGGTTGGCCTCTGGTGTGGGACTGAGCCTTCGGAGAATCCAGTAGCTGAGCAAATCCTCAGTTTGTGAGTCAGGACTTGGAGTGAAGGCTTTGCATCTTGTCGGCTGTACTTTTAATCCGTCCTAATTTTTTAAAAAGTGGATTATAAAGAGAATAGATCCAGAGGATGAGGCAAGACGCAGAAAGAGCATCGGTGAGCAGTGACCTCGCCTCCACAGTGATCCAAAGGTGAATAGGGCTTGATCTCACCAGCACAGTGCTTGGGGGCCAGGGGAGCCCCGTATGGGTCATGTGGTTACCCAACCTGCTTCCCTCAACTAGTAGAGATTGTAAACTCCCAACCAGAGCCAGCCTCAGGAGTGGCCAGGCGCATGGACAAGCATGAGGCCTTCCCAAAAGGCTCAGCACACCTAACCAGGAATGAAGAACAGGGGCAGGCCAGTCCCCTGCCATCTGCATATGATTTCAAGTAATAAAACATCTATTTTGTCTTAAAAATAGACTTGTGGATCGTGTGACTGAACATTCCAGAGTAAAGACTTCAGGTGAGGCTTGATCCAGCAGCTCAGAACTATCACCTAGGAATCTTTTTCTGTCCATCTCACCTCTCTGCCTTCCACAGGGTCTACCTACTTCATTTGGGGGCATTATAAGATGCCTAAGCTCAGTTGCTGAGAACTACTTTTATCCTGTGAAGTCTAGCCTTGGGAAAAAAGCATCCATATTTCCCAGGATTCTCCTCTCTGATTGATCCGTTTTAAGGTCCTAGGCCCCCCCTGACCAATCCTAGTGGCCAGGAAGATGGAATGTGCTGGACAGCTTGGCCAAAATCCCATGCTTCCTCTCTGGCAGTGGGGTGACACCAGTGTCCCTGAAACTACCTTCATGCTTTATGGGGATCAAGTCCTGATGGGAGGTTGCACGTGGCCGGGAGGTTGACCCCCATGGGGCTACACAACTTGGACAAGTCACCACCCCTCCCAGTTTCTCTATTGCCAAGTGAGTGGTTGGATGAGCCGGTCCCCCAAACTCGCCATGTCACCAGACCTCTCCTCTGTGTGTCTAACCCAAGCTTCCCAACCCAGCGGAGGGGCCCTGAGGGTCACTGCACCGCTGCCCTCCGGCCTGTCTGGGTTTCGAGGGCTCCACTGTGCTTCCCCTCCAAGCACCAGCCCCCCCGTGCCTGCCTTCCTCCAGGGACCCGCTGAACCGCAGTCCTTGGGGCCCCGACTGATTCAGCTCCCTGGGGGCTCCAGGCTTCAGGACTGAGGTAAAGGATCCGGGCCTCAAGTCCCTGGAGAAAGAGAGTTGTTTGTTTATCTTGACTCATAAAAAGCCACACAAGAAGGAGGTTTAGAAGCTTCGGGCAGGTTATGGACGCCATAAACGGCTGATGTGATATTTTTAGGATGAAAAATTGCCCAAGATGGAAGAGAAGCAAGTCAAGCTCCTAAGGGCACCAGGGCCCTCTCCCTCTCCCTCTCCCCAGAAAAACCGCCTTAGACATTGTCAGGAAGACAAAGAGGTGGCTTGGGGTGGGGAGAGGGGTGAGTCCAGGCGTGTCTAGGATGCCCATCTCAGCACAAGGAGACCCAGCTGCTTTGGGTAGTGCTGGGACCTCTGGGAGCAGTGGTGGCCTCCTGGGTTCACTAAGCCAAGAGGAGCAGGAGCAGCCATTTTGTGCTAGGAGGGGCCCTGCCTGCAGCTTTCACAGTAGGGAAGGGGAGACCAGGAGGCAAGGACAAGACAGAGCCCAGGACTGCCTGAGACTGGAGTTCCTGGGACTTATCCAAGTTCATTTAGCCACTCAGCAAAGGCTAAATGAACCTATTTAAGTGCCAGGCCTCAAAACATAGGCATGAAGAGGATTCCCCCAGGAACTTTTTAAATACAGTCCCTGTGCTCACTTGGCAGGAAACCAGAGCCCTCAAGACATTCCTGCTGATTTGTGGGGTTCCCTTCCCATCCCAAACCCTAACTTGTTCCGTTCTCTAAGTGAAGGAAGAGTAAACCATGATCCTATAGGGCTGGGCTGTTGGATGGGCCCGGCCCTGATCTAGGGGGTATGGGGGAACCGGAGGAGGGGTCTTTATCCCTAGGAGTGCCCAACAGGTGAGGAGATGTGACAGCAATAACAGGCCCAGGCCCCACTCCCTGCTCAGCCTCTTTGCACCTCAGACTTTCATTGTTATCACCTCCTTGATGCCTTGGTTGTAAGGATTAAATGAGATAACTCGTTCTCTCTACTGAGCCTGGCACATAGTAAGTGCTCAGAAAACATGGGTCGCTATTTGTTTCAGGAGCAGGTGGATTGGCACGCCTGGACTCACCCCCCCCCGCCCAGCCAGTGCTTCTGCCATGGGGTACCAGAGAACTGGGGCTCCACAGGACTTCTTCTGAATCGAAATAAACTTCAGACTAAGAGTTAAATTCAGTGAAATACACAATTTCTGGGTTTTTAAAAATCTCAATCATGTGTTTCTTTTTAGCTTATTAGAGTCTGTTTGCACCCAGACTCTGCAAATGGACCTGTCTTTGCTCTTCAAAGAGTCTAAAAACTCCCCCAAAGTTTCACTTCTGCATCAGAGCAGGGGTGGGGAGCAGGTGGCTCACCTGCCTCTGAGCCTCCCCGTGCCCTGTGCCGGGGACGCCCTCCCGCCCCGAGGAATCTCTGACTCTCCCTGGAGCTCTTGTGAGCTCCAGGATCCCTGGAGCTGTGGTCAGAGGATCCAGGAAGCCAAAGGCCCCCTGTCCCTCAGCAGGCAGGCTGTGGATAGGCGTCACCTGGAACCCCCACTCCCTGTTCCCTGTTCCAGAGAAGGGAGTGGCCTCAGGCCGGAGCCCAGCGTAGACTCCAGGTGCCCAGCTGTGCGGCTGAAACGGGCGGGTTTTCAGGTGCAGCCCAGCGCATCAGCAGAGGGAGCTCTAGGTAGCAACTTTGCTCTGACCGCGGTTTCCTGCGGAAAAGATCTGGTGACCTGGAGGGAAAGCAGGGTCCTGAGCAGAGCTGGTGTCCTGCGTGGGTGCCCAAGGAACGCTTGTCAGTTTGCAAGGACGGGGGTCCAGGGTCGCGCTGGAGGGGAGAGGGCGGAGGAAGAGACGCAGAGGGAGAAGAGCAGAACCCACCCCAATGCCCCCGTCTCTGACCTTGCTCTCAAACAGCACCTTGACCCTGCGAGGTCTCAGCCTTGACAGGACCCCTGCCCGGCTCTCAGAGGGGACGAGTCCACATCTCAGACCAGATTGGTAACATTTTCCTTTAAAATAAATGCTAGTTGTGTGTGTGTGTATGTCCGTGGTGCCTAATCTGACCCTTTGCTCCAGGCCTGACCGTACCCATGAATAGCGCAGTGAGAACAGTAGCAATGACTTTGAGAGTAAGAAGCATTTATTGAGCACTTGCTGGATACCAAGCTCTGCACCACAGACTTTAACCAAGCGCATTCACTAAATGTTTATTGAGAAACTAGTTGGTGCACAGATCGGGACTTATGCTGGGGATTCATGAGAATTCAACCACCACGGACAAGACTCGGAAGGAGCCTGTGGTCACGGACCTTGCATTCTGTGCACAGACTTGTGTTTAGGTACATAAATACCTAAACAAGCACCATCAGACAGCGAAGGGCACCGTGAGGAAGACCGTGATCTGCCCGAGTGACTAGAGCAAGGCCCGTCTCCACAGTGACCTTGGAGTGTCCAATGACCTTCACATAAAATGCAGCTGTTGGAAGAGTCCTCTGATTCCTTTGTGCATTGTCTATTAATCAAATAACTGGATCTATTTTTTCTAAATATATATAAATAACTGTGGTTTTATATATATATATATATATATATATGAAAAATGCTGCATCCACTGCAGTTCTTCCGTCTTTGGGGTTTTTTGCAAACAATGATTCATAAAAACTGAACCACCTGTGTGGGCAAAGGTACAGGGGCTGTGCAGTTTTTTTCAGAAAGTTTTGAATCGATGAATGAGTCACACTGTCAGTCACCATCCAAGGACAGCTCAGCCCAGGGTGGCTGTCCTGGTTTGAATAGCGGCTCACAGGGACCCATCAGCTGCAGGACACAGGGACGGTGACGAGACAAGACAGAGAACCTGCGTTAACCATGTAACCAGGGGGCGGTGGCCCAGAGGGGGACCATCCACGCCAGGAGGTCAGCCGCCGGGTCCTGCTGCACAAGAGGCCGGGTATGAGACCCGCACCTGCTCCTCACTAACTCTGGGGCCCTGGACCAGCGGCTCCGGTTCCTGTTTCTTCCTCGTCTGCGAAGCTATTGGATGCTGCGCTCTCCTCCTGGGTTTATCGCGAGACTGAATAAGCCACTGATATCCGACAGCACTTGAAGCAGCGCCAAGCACCTAACAACGCCAGGAATCAGACCCCCAAACTATTAGAAAAACAATGAGAACCTGATAAAATGAATGCCCATATAGCGGGAGAAATCAATACCCTCCTTTTCCATAGCAGGCAGATCAACAGGGGCAGGTAGGAAGGAGGAGAAATTGCCAAGGGCAGGCTTCCAACTCCACCCTACTGCTTCACGGAGAAGCCGGCCCACCTGAACAGAAAAGAAATACCAGTTCCTTACCCTCATGAAGTACGTGCTAAACCCGGACACCAGGAAAACCTCAGCAGATGAAATAAGAGATTTCTCTCAAGCCAAATTCTCTGGGATGGTAATCCAATAATATCAAACACGTTATTATTTTATTGCCTCCTTTCTTTCTCACTTTCTCTTTCACTTTTTTTCCTCCTTATTTTTCTCTACCTTCCTCATATCAGAGGGAACCTTCGACCTTTGGCTTTCTGGGGCTGGCTTATTTCACCGTGTGATAGTCTCAGTTCCATTCATTTACCAGCAAATGTCAAACTTCACTCTTCTTGATGGCTGAGTAGTATTTCGTTGGGTCTAGGTCCCACATTTTCTTTATCCATTCATCTACTGAAGGGCACCTAGGTTGGTTCCATAGTTTAGCTATTGTGAGTTGAGCTGCTATAAACATTGATGTGACCGTGTCCCTGTAGTATGCTGATTTGAAGTCCTTTGGGTATAAACCACAGTAACTGGGTCAAATGGTGGTTCCAGTCCAGATGTTTTGAGAAATCTCCATACTGCTTATCAGAGTGGTTGTACCAATTTACAATTCCATCAACAATATATTAATTTTAATAATTTAAAAATTGAGAAGCAATCCTAGAGGATAAAAATCAATCGTTTTTAGAAAAAAAATAATAAATAATAAACAGGGCTGGGGTATAACTCAGGGACAGAGTGCTTGCCTAGCATGGGCAAGGCCCTGGGTCCCATCCCCAGCACCATGAAAAGCAAACATTTGATACCAAAACCTACAGGAAACAACCAAAGTTGAAGTCAGAGGAAAATGAATAGACTACAATGTCTTCGTGATAAAGAATGACTCATAAAACAATGAGGGGATTTATTATGAACTCAGGACATTAAAAGTAAGAACAAAGAAAACTGAAAAAGAGATTTAGATAGAAAATTAATAATGATATGAACTGGGCTTAATGAAATAAAAACCACAAACAAACACAGAAAGGAACAATAAGTTCAAAGTTGCCTCCCCACCCTGTTTGGGGGCTGGGGACCGAGCCCAGGGCCTTGCAGGTGCGAGGTGAGCAGGCCACTATGGAGCTACTCTCCCAGTCCCCTGAAAGCTCCTTTTTAAATACCAAATAACCCACTCAAACCTGATTCAGAAAAAAATATATATTTAGAAAAAATGTATAGTTATGTTAAAAAAAGAAAATTATAGAAGGGAAGGAAAACGGAGGGGGAAATATCATGTGCAATTCTAAAGCCCAGACATTTGAAAACTTAAAGTGCTGATTTTTTGAAAGCAGTGTAAAAGTGACCCAAGCCAAGGCAGAAACGTTAAAGAAACCAGGTACTAGGAAGAGAAGGAGGGCCGGGGCTGGGGCTCAGTGGTAGAGCACTTGTCTTGCATGTGTGAGGCACTGGGTTCGAGTCTCGGCACTGCATATAAATAAATGAATAAAATAAAGGTCCATCAACAACTAAAAAAAATTTAAAAGATTATTTTTTAAAAAATAGAAGAAGAAGAAGAAGAAGAAGAAGAAGAAGAAGAAGAAGAGGAGGAGGAGGAGGAGGAGGAGGAGGAGGAAGAGGAAGATTCAAAAGCTCTACATCCCCAGGGCTGAGCTGACCATCATCTTACATAACAAAGATTCTGCTTTGTGATTTAAATAATTCTCAATCATACACAGTGGTCCTCAGATTTGACTCCATAACAGGGTCACCTGGCGAGCTTTTAAAAACTAATGAGGAAGATGTTCAGTTATAGGGCTGGGGATATAGCTCAGTTGGTAGAGTGCTTGCCTCACATGCACAAGGCCCTGGGTTCAATCTCCAGTACCACCAAAAAAAAAAAAAAAGGAAAAAAGATGTTCAGTTACAAATTTTTATTGTGTTTATCATGATGTCATTTAGAAATATGATTAGTATTATTATTAAAATCAGGAATTGAACCCACAGGTGCTTAACTACTGAGCCAAACCCCACCTCTTCCTATTTTTTTTTTTTTTGAGACTGAATCTTGCAGAATTTCTGAGACTGGTTTTGAGCTTGCAAAAAAAAAACCTAATGAGGTTCCAGCTCCACCCCAGAAACTCCAATCCAGGTGGCCTGGGGTGAGCCAGACCCCAGCATCTCTAAGCGGCCTCCCAAGTGAGGTTCCTGTTCAAGCCGAGGTCCATGACTCTGTCACAGAGCAACTGACAGATTTTTCAATTCCTTAAGAACCCAATCCCAGTAAAGAGAGACCAGAAAAGAAAACTACAAGTGCCGCAGCCCGGCTGGCTGGGCAAAATAAGCGGAGGGGTGACGAATAACTTGTGTACGTTGATACAGCAGGAGTAGGAGCCGTTTATTGCAGGACAGGAGCAGTATTTATACATTCCACACAGCTTATCTAATTAGCATAAACTAGATACATCAGTCAACCAATAAGGAATCTCCACACTTAATGGCTTGCTTTTGTTACTTCTCCAACCATTCCCTCTGGTATTTTGCCAGGCACCATCCAGACTTGTTTACGAACTTTAATATTCCCCTGACAAAATGCCAGGTGTTATTTTGACTTGTTTACAGACTCTAACATTTCCCCCTTTTGTTTAATTTAAATAACGACCATAGTGGTTTTTACAGAAACACCATAAATAACCTGCTACAAACAGAAAGGGAGGATACAAAATGCCACAATACCAAGCCAATTGATGGCTCCATGCAAGAAGCCCTTGGAAAAATTATACCAGCAATGACACCGTTTGCAAAGATACCGAGTTACAATTTGTTGTATATTACAGTTTGTTGTCTCAGTCCAGGTAAAGCAGTGTCTCAATAGATTAACTCACAGTCCAGGTAAATCACAATCCAGGTAAGTTCTGCAGGCAGCTAGCTTAAATCACAGTCCAGGTAAGTTCTGCAGGCAGCTAGCTTGATCCGAAGTTTCGTCTGTTTCTCAGCCAAAGTCTTGTCCGGTTTTCAGCAACACTGGAAATTCTTCCACCTTGGTCTTTACCGGCACTGGGACGAAGGCAGGAACTCCGGATGGCTAAAGAAAATCCTGTAGCATTCTACTAAGAAAACAACCTTCTGAACAATTTAGTACATTATCTCAAGGTTTTTTTGCATTTGAAATAAGCATTAATAGTGCTCATTACTCATCAGCTTCCAGGTGTGGGAGAACCATTGTAGCTTAGTTATTGGCATTGAAAATGACCAAACATCAGGGACACCAGTAGCGTCTTCTGCTGGCTGTAGTGCCTGGGCAGCCCCAGATGGCCCTGGGGAGTGTCCCGGACTCAAACTGCTACTGGGCACAGGGAGCAAGAGCCTGTGAGACTGTGCCTCCAGGTCAGGTCTAGATTTGGGCTCGAGGCAGCGGAAGAGCCAGCTCCCTGGCCAGGAGGCGGGGAAGGGCCAGTCGTTGCCGCCTCTTGGAAAATCCTTGCTGCGCTGTGACTGGCTTGCACACTCGGTAGCCGCCTCTCCGCTTTATGTACCCTCCGGTAAGTATTTAGTAATAGCCTTTTGTTGCAACTTTTTTCCTGATAATCCTTCTTCTTCTGAACTTTCTTTTTCTTTCTGACTAGAGTTCCTGGGCTCTTATCAACACATGCCCTAACTATTCTTGGTTCCATTGGGGTGCCTTCTTCCCTTAGTAATTTACTTCTCACCCCTTCCATATTTTCATCACAAAGACAATACAATACACTGAGACAAAACAAGACACAAACATACTGTATCAATCTTCTCCATTTTCTCGAAATTGTCATTTTTCCTCTCGCCCTATCTGCCTAGGGACGAGCAGATTTGCTCCCGTCCTATCTATGGACGGGCAGCATTTTTCGTCACTTACCCCCGAGTGTCCCGGGGCTCCCCGTACGGGCCACCATCTGCCGCAGCCCGGCTGGCTGGGCAAAATAAGCGGAGGGGTGACGAATAACTTGTGTACGTTGATACAGCAGGAGTAGGAGCCGTTTATTGCAGGACAGGAGCAGTATTTATACATTCCACACAGCTTATCTAATTAGCATAAACTAGATACATCAGTCAACCAATAAGGAATCTCCACACTTAATGGCTTGCTTTTGTTACTTCTCCAACCATTCCCTCTGGTATTTTGCCAGGCACCATCCAGACTTGTTTACGAACTTTAATATTCCCCTGACAAAATGCCAGGTGTTATTTTGACTTGTTTACAGACTCTAACATACAAGGAAATCTTACTTATGAATAAAGGCAAATCTCTTGAGTACACTATTACATCCAAAGAATAATACGAGATGTCCACGTAGGACTTGTGCCAGGGATTCAAGGCTGTCTTGAACACAAGATCCACATAGCCGCCATGAATTCATCCATAATTTAAGATGAAGCTGAGAAGTCATGTGATTACGTTGGGTAGTCATTCCTAATGAGGCACCACGTAAAACATTAGTAGAAGGAAATCACCTAAATATAATGAAGGTTTTTAAACAAACAAACAAAAAATTCAAAATGACTAAAGTTAAGGCAATAATTGCAGAGTAAGAAAACAAAGTCAGTGTAAGCATTAGGAAAAAAACAAAAACCTAAAAACTAAATTTCTCTTTTTATGGGTGGTTTGTTTTGTAAAATAAAGACACCTAATGATTAATATAGTGATGCAGCCACATCGATGTTTATAGTAGCTCAATTCACAATAGCTAGACTGTGGAACCAACCTAGATGTCCCTCAATAGATGAATGGATAAAGAAAATGTGGTATATATACTCAATGGGATATTACTCAGCTTTAAAGAAGAGTGAAATTATGGCATTTGCCAGTAAATGATTGGAGTTGGAGAAGGTCATGCTAAGTGAAATAAGCCAATCCCACAAAACCAAAGGCCAAGTGTTTTCTCTAATATGTGGATGCTGATTCACAATAAGGTGGGGGGGGGGCACTAGGGAAGTGATGGGAGGGCACTGGAGGGGATGTGCAGATAGGAGAGATAGTAGAATAAGGCAGACATTATTACTGTATGTGTATATGTGACTGCAGGACCAATATGATTCTGCAGCATGTGCACTCAGAAAAATGAGAAATTATATCTCATCTATGTATGGTCTATCAAAGTGCATAAATGCATTCTACTGTCATGTATAACTAATTAAAACAAAGAAAAAAATAATCCTACTAGAATTGCTAAGAGCATGTGTAAGGTAACTGGAAACAACACAAATATACACTATGAGTAACTTTTGTCTATACTGGCAATAAACCCCTTGAGATAGAGGTGGAGGAAAATATTCTAGCCACAGAGCAGTAGATATGAAGCCAGTTATAAAATAACTTGGGAAACCACTTCAGAGAAGAGGCTCAAGAATCACTTGAGAAAAACTGTTTCAAAAAACAATCTTTCACATCTTGTTCAATTTCATAAAACAAAATGCATATGACTAGAAATGAATATTATGTTCTTGCGTCGCGGGGGGGGAAAGAGGGACAGAAAACATGTATCTTAGAAAAATCTATCAAGATAACCTAAAATTCCAGGGTCAGTTAAAATAGCAACAATTTATTTTTAATGGTGGGGGAGGGGAACTGGGAGATTGGCTTCAACAAAAGCAGGAGGAAGTGCCCCAGAATGGCCCCAAAGGAATGCATCCAGACCTGCATCCGTGTGAACATACAAGGCAGGATTGTACTTGCTGTGAAATTTATCAGAATGCAAAGTCAGATTAAAACCATAAATGTGGTGTGGCTGGTTTAGGAACAGGAAAACATGGATCAGTGTGAGAAGACCCAAAGGTAATCCTTGAGCCCAGTAGGACACTACGGTTTATTTGAAATACGTTGCTAGGCCAACCCATGATCCACGGAAAGAAAATAATAACGCTGGGCTCCTGTCTTTCAGCATGTGCAAAAAAAGAAAAAAAAGAGAGGGAAAAAAAAACTTTCGATGGATTATAGACGCGAATGCAAATAAAATGAAATGATACCAGTTTTTAGAAAGAAAGCAATAAAAGAGAAAGCAGCTCTTTGGGAATAAAGTACAATTGGAAGTAGCAGAGGGCAGGGGAGGCTTAAAAAAGGGAGAGACGATTTTGAGGAAAGGAGCCCTATAATGAAGAGGGAGGAGGACGTTTAGCATCGATCCCAAACTATCAGTGGCCTGCCCAGTCCTGCTCCGCACCGTGAAGTCCAGAGTCACACTCTCAGGTGAATGAGCCTCGAACATCACAGGGAAGAAGCCAGGCACCACAAAGGGGGCACCTTACGACGTTCTTTATGTGAAGTGTTGGGGAGACAGAGCCCACTGAGTCAGAGAGCAGATCTGTGTTTGCCAGGAGCAGAGGGGCTGTGCGGGTGAGGGGTGTGCGGGTGAGGGGCTGTAGCTGGTGGTGGGGACTGCTAACGGCATGCGCTTGACTTCAGAGGTAAAGAAAATGTTCTCAGATCATGTCGTAGGGATGGTCACATGACTGTGAACACACTGTAACAGGTGAATTCTGACCACATCTAGATTCTATCTCGATGGATCCATTAAGATATAAAAGCCACCAACCCCCACCTGTTCATGAACTATGCAGGATAGAGCGTGTTCTAGTCTATTAAGTGTGAAAATGCAGAATTGTGTTGTCTTTCCCCTAAAATTGGGACATGCCCTTTCCAGCAGGTCAAGTGTTAGAACCCTCCAATGGAGCCAGGAGGCTGAGGCAGGAGGATGGTGAGTTCAAAGCCAACCTCAGCAACTTAGCAGGCCCTAAGCAACCCTGTCTCTAGATAAAATATAATAATAAAAAAAAAAAAAGAAAAAGAAAAGAAGTCTACAAGGGAGGGCCAGGGAACTTTCAGGACCTAGAACTCCACGGTGCAGGTGGCCTGGCGAGGACCGGCCTGCTGACTCCGTGTGCCAGCCCTGGGGGCCAGCACCCCAGGTGCAATCTCAGCCCTGGTGCTCCCTGTGTGGCCTTCGGCCTCAGACTCCTCATCTGAATATGGGGCGGGGCTTATTGGAAGAATGACAGGGAGTGGTGGCTCTAAGTAGCTGGGGCACTCCACCCCCGCAGGCCCCTGGCAGGGACAGTGGAGGGATGGTGATCAGGGTCAGCTGGGAAGGAATCCGAGGCGTCTAGAGGAACATATTTATTTTTATTTATGACATCTTCCGTGTATGCATGTATATTTGTGTTAGACGTGTATGTATGCACATAGGCACGTTTTTATTTTTAAATCCACAGGCTGTATTATCTATGGCGAATTAATGATGTCAAGTTCTTTAATTGCTAGAAAGAAAATTTCTGGCTGCTCCCAAAGTCGTTTATAAACTAGATAAAAATATCCACGATCTTTTCCACTTTCTCCTCAGTGCACCAAGGACTGGTAGAAGAGGAGTAAACGTCACTTAGAGACTTGGAAGAGAGTCTGCTTTCTCCAAGTTCCTTTCAAGGACGAGGCCAGTTCCTCTGAGAAGCTGGCTTGGACGGGGACCTGCCACACCCAGGCCAGGGGTGCTCGGGGAAGGGGTTGTCGTAGTCTCACGCAGCCCTAGAGCTCTGGGTCAGAGAGGACCACTGAACTTTTAGGGCAAAGATGGAAATGTATCATTCTGTAGGCTGCAAGAGTTTGTTTTAAAATGGTGCCATGGAAGGGCCCTTTGGGGGTGCTGGCGTATGCATGTTTCAGATCAGTTGATCTGTATACATAAGGCGTGTATACTTTACTCACTTTATGTATTTTAGATCTCTTTGAGAGAGAGAGATTGGAATGTAACTCAAGAAAGCAGTCCTCTGTGTGAAAAAAAATCCCTCCCTGCAAAGACAGCTACTATAGCCTCTGCAGTAGCCCACACAGAGCTCTCTGCCTTTGAACAATATTGTGTATATATACATATATCCTAATGGTTGAGCAAATAATGGCATAGCCATTGATTGGAATATTTGTTTAACTACTGAAATGTGGAGAGTGTGCCAAAACATGGAGAAATGCTATGTCACAAAGTGATATAAAAAAGTCCGGAAATAGCTGGGCACACCAGCACATGCTTATAATCCCAGCATCTCAAGGATCCTGAGTTCAAAGCCAGCCTCAGCCAAAGTGAGGCGCTCAGCAACTCAGTGAGACCCTGTCTCTAAATAAAATACAAAACAGGACTGGGGATGTGGCTCAGTGGTTGAGTGCCCCTGAGTTCAATTCCTGGTACTCCACCCCCAAAATAATCAGGAGATAAAAATCTTTGTATATTATACCCAAACATAATGATACGCAAATAGGCAAAGACAATTTCAGAAAGACCCCAGATTTTAATACTGACTTTGTTTGGATGGTGAATCTACGGATGTTTCTGTTTCCTCGTTTCAAACGTTCTGCATTTGTAAGAATATGTTTCCCTTTCATAATTGCACGACCATAATTAACACTCTTAAATTTGCAGTAAGAGAAGACGGACATTGGAGCAGGAATCAATCTTCCCGCGATTAATAGCGTGGGATGCTTGCAATTGCAGGCTTGGTGTCCGATGCTGTCTTTATGCCCTCCAAGGCCAGCCGTTCCTACAGCTAAAACCAATTTCCTAAGGAGAGCACCACTGGGCTTGGCGTTCAGCTCAGCTGTGGACGCCTGCCTTACAGTTTTGTGATGTGCCTCCTGGCCAGAAAATAGTCGGCTGTGTCTTACCAATTAAGGATTTCTCCTTCATTGCCAGAATGAGCTCTTCGGAGAACCGATACTTCCAGGAAGTCTCTGCAGCCAGCGCTAGACCAAAAAAAAAAAAAAAATGCTGTAACTAAAGAGTTTTTATCCCCCAAGATGAGATCATATCATAGTGATGCATCGTTTCAGAGGAGGTGCCTTGGGACCTCAATTTACGAGCATCCCAGGTAGACCTCTGAGAACCTCCACCTGTTCTAGAAAGACCCGCGTTTAGGGAGGGGGGAGCGTGGAGGGATTTGGGCTCCACCTTCGCAGAGGTTATCAAATGAAGACACAGGTGACAGCGGCATTAAATAACCCTGTTGTCCTCATGCTTTACCTGTTTACTTATTGAGTGTTTCTCAGCGCCAGACCTTGTGCTAACTCCATTCTTTTTAAGCTTTTCTCTAGGGGTTGGCAAATGACTTTTATGGGGTGTGCTGCATTTGATCAGTTGGTAGTGGTGGCCTCTGGTGCTCTGGGACTGGATCCAAACTTAAATGAAAAAATAAACCTGAATCAACCAACCAGTCGAAAAACACACCTCACAATGATCGACTAGTAATGCCTGCCATCGTAGTAGAAGGGAGAATGGTGGTACCTATGCCATGCCACTGGATCCCATCTACCAGGTTAACCGTGGTCCCTTAAGCCAGGACGGATGCTCTGTTTCCCACAGGTTGGAGGAACCAAGTTCCTATCAGGTTAGCGTCCCTGGGGATATGCAGGAGGAACACAGAGAGACCATGTTGGTGGCCATCTGCCACGTGCTCCACCTCGCACAGTTCTCTGTTAAGGACACTGAGTTACATAATCTTTAGGCTGTCCCCTCGAGGAAATCCTATTCAAGGAGGCCCACTTTTATCTCCTTCTGGCCACAGAAGGATTTAGGCTAGGAGAAGTTAAATAACTTTTCCAAGTCCCCACAATCAGTTATAGGAAAATTACTTCTCCACCCAATGAGCCACCTCGGCTTAATAGAGAGCCGCGTGAGATAAGACAGTGTCCCCTTCTGTTTTGGAAGGTCATAAAACTAATTCTACTAATTTTTTTGATAATTACTTGAGTGTAATGGGTCCCTCTGGAGAAGTCCTCAGTCCAGATTTTTCGTTGCGACAGAACGAGGGCAGCCTGGCCCACTTTCTGCCCACTCCCACACACATGGGTGGTTGGTGTCAGTCACCAAGGGTGGTAGACGCCAGGTCCCGGCAGCGAGACGGGAGCCTTTATGATCCTGGCTACAAAGGCACGCTCTGTGGACAAGCCTCGGCAGATCTAACTGACCCCGTCTTTTCAGACTGGTTCAAATGTGTGTGATTATTTCGTGGACGAGTCATCATCCCGAGAAATTACATGTAATTACAAATCTGCCACGTGCCAGTCCTTCTGCCCAGGGCCCAGCTGCACTCTGACATCACATCCTCAGCCATCCCCACAGCCGAGGTGTCCCAGGGATCCTGATTAGAAGCAGGACACGCAGGGGCCGAGTCACAGTCCAAGACACACAGCCAGCAGGGCGAAGCTGAGACCCCACCCCCCAGGGACATCAGACCCCCAAATCTGAAGCGTCACTTCAACTGTTAAATCCACTTTGGGTTCCCACCAACTTCTAGTCTGTCCTCCCTGGTGGGAAGGAGCCTCTGAGTCAGAGAGCCCAGGGGCCTCGTTAGTGGGCAGGGCTACCACTGCCCAGCACCCACCTCCGTCTCCTTCTGCCTTTGTAAATAAGTAATTCTATTGAGGTGTAGGTCGTGGACCATGATGGGTTATCAATTTTAGCAAATTTAACATTTTTTACCAAATTTTGTTGAGTTGTATGACCATGCCAAATAATCTAATTTTAGAATATTTTCATCACCCCATGACACATGGCTATTTGCAGTTAGTGTCCCATTCCCAGTCCCCCAGGTGACCATTAGTCTTCGTCACCCTTTAGTATCCCGGAGTGGGTGTGTGTGGTGGGGGGACTTGGTTCCAGGACCCTCTGCAGACACCAAAAATCTGGATGCTCCAGTTCCTTATATGAAAGAGCGTGTTCTTGGCACAAAACCTATACACATCCTTATACTCAAAATCCTCTCTTGATTGTTTATAAATGCTAATGCAATATAAATGCTACCTAGATAGTTTTTATATTCTTTATTTTATGCTACAGATTGAACTCAGGGACACTTTATCACAGAGCCATGTGGCCAGTCCTTTTGATTTTTCATCTGTTAAGTCTCCGAGGCTGGCCTTGATCTTGTGCACCTTCTGCTTCAGCCTCACAAGTTGCTGGGTTGACAGGTGCGCGCTGCAGCAACCACCCGTTGTTTGTTAATTTGCATTATTTTTTTTTCCCCAAGTGCTTTCTCTCCAAGGTTGGTTGAATCTGAGGACGTGAAATCTGCAGAGGCAGAGAACCAACTGAACTCTCTGTTTCTAAGGGTTTTTCTCTTTCTGGACATTCTATAAAACTGGGATCCTATGGCATGTGGCTTTCTGTGTAAAGCAGAAAGTCCCTTTCCAGATGGCCCAGGTCGCCGAAATGGAGTAAAAGTCCACCTCGGATACAGTCACAGCTGTTAACACATCTCTCCCACCCGCCCGGTGGCCTTTCAAAGCATCGGGGAGAGACGGATTTCACAGTGATTTTTTGGGGAGACAGTGGAGCATCTGAAACTGCCCCTCACTGTCTAGACTTCCCCCCAGTCTCTCCATGGAGGAGTCCATCACTTCGGGCAGCTCTTGGGTTGACGCAGACCCAGGATAGCATTAGGTCTGTGGTGGGCGCTGGGTGACTGGTTTGGTCTACAGGGACCAGGATGACAGACTGTGTGACTGCTTCTTGTAGCCATCATCGCCCCCCCCCCCACCTCCAGGCTAAGGTGGGTTCTCCACCCAATCTGCCTGTGTCCAGGGGTTTCCTTAATTCACACTTCAGGCCATACACTCAGAGACGGGGACAGACAGACAGACAGAAAGCTGAAGGGAAAGAGGAGAGAGGGAGAGAAACAGGTGGAGAAAGGAGAGAGAGAGAGAGAGAGAGAGAGAGAGAGAGAGAGAAGAAGGGAAGGAAGGAGGAGGAAGGAGGAGGAGGGAGGGAGGAGAGCGC
>NW_026000185.1:12145173-12154072 GCF_001458135.2 Marmota marmota marmota | reverse complement strand
GGCAAGGAGAGCGCGGCACAGGGAGGGGAGCCGTGAGCGGCCAGGGCTGAGGACGTGGCTGCAGACACAGACCCAGAGAGAGGAAGAGGGGAGAGTCAGAAAGAGGCAGAGCAGACAGAGGAAAGAGGAGAAGAGAAAGAAAAGGAAAGAAACAATGAAAGAAAGGGAAGAAAAGAAAGTGAGCCGGCGGAGCCGAGGCTGGTGAGAAACTGGAAGGAGACAGCGCCCTGGGGAGGGCCGGAGGCTGACCTCAGCCTCACATGGTCTGGAAGCCCCGAGGCGGCCGAGCTGCGGTGCTGTTGGCCTCCCGGTGAGCTGCTTCTGTGGCTGGGCCGTTAGAGGGTCCCTGGTCGCTACCCACTAGATGCCAGCAGCACCACCTTCCCAGTGGTTTCAACCCAGATGGCTTATCAACATGCCCCGTCAGCAAAACCGCCCTTCCCTGAAACCCAGGAGTGAGGGACAGTCCCTTAGAGTTCAGGTCTCTCTGAGCTCACGTCGCAGGTGTCCAGGGTATTGCACGGTCCATGGCAGAGGATACTTAAGGCTCATTCCCAGGGGCCCTAATTGTCCCTGATGGTAATTGATAGCATTATTTTTATATTCAAACAAGTGTGGATACAGCACAGAGCGGAATCCCAAATTCAAGGCTGGAAAGAAATGTCGTGTCTGGGATGGGGTGATCTTGGCTGTGCTCCCAGAACCCTGGGCAGGTACCCATTTCCATTTCTCTGCTTTGGGGGAAGCTAACAATAGCTACCAGTGGTTGGGCGCTCCCCAGGGGCCAGGAAATTTGGGGACGGTTCCTCATCGGATCCTCACGGTTGATCTATCGTTAGTCCCATTTTGCAGATGAGGAGACTGAGGTCAGGAGAGTCCTGAAAACCACCCAAGGTCCAGTGGTTGCTCAGCCACGGAGCTGGCATGGAACCAGGTCCGTCTCCTGGTGTTTGCCTTCTCCAGGAGACCCTGGGAGAGAAGCCAGGGGAGGGCATCAGGGACACCAACCCTGCCCACCCTCCGTCTCAGACTTCCAGCCTCCGGAACTGTGAGAGGTCCCCTTCTGTGGCTCAATGGCCCTGGTCTGTGGTGTTTTGTCACAGCGGCCTGGCACACCAGCCCAGGGGTTGCCTGGTCCCTCCTGGGTCTCGGCCGCTAGGGTTCGAATTCCACCTTTGCCACTGACTAGCTATGAGACCCTGGGCCCGTTCCGCCACCTTGCTGGGCGGCGGTCCCTCTGTCTCTAGGCTGAGGTCACAGCCAGTCCACGTGAGGGACTGCAGGGGCCCAGATGCTCCTATGGCAACCATCAGTGTGTGGCCTGTTCCCTGGTGGAGTCCAGGGTGTTTCTGTCCCCAACAAAATCACGCACCAGGAGGTAGGGAGGTCGGTGCTGTTGACCAAGGGCGTGGGGGAAACACCAGGCGCTGTTCTCACCTCTTCCCCAAAGTCACTGGGTATTTGAAAACCGCCAGTTACCGTGTCCCCCGCCCTCTTTCCCCCACTCATCTCCTCCCTCCTCAGGACTCGCCTGCTCTGTGCTCCCCAGCGCGACCTCTCGATGTCGTTTGGGTCCCCCCAACACCTCCGTCACCACAGACCCCTCGAGCACCTTCCCCTGGTCCCCGACACTTGTAAATGGCAGAGCCTGGCTTCCATGGGGCATGCCACACCCCAGGAGTGACAGAGACCCAGAGAGAGCTTTCCTGAGCCAGTAATGATAATGACTCACCCATTAAATATGATTTATAATCATTAATTATCCTGATTAATGGTAATGATGAAGCGCAGGGCAAGTTCCTGCCCCGCCACCGTCAGGGGGCTGTGGTGTCCCCCCCACCACCCCGAGCTCTTGCTTAGTGCAGGTCCCACGCCTCACCCCAGGGTCTCCTCCCCACAGACCCTCCACGTGGGTTATTTTGGGGAGGCCCATTTGATACCCAGGACACAGAAAATGCAGGGAGCCCAGTCACCCCAGTGCTGCTGTTGAATGGTCTCTGACAGGGCAGAGAGGGTGGGGGAGAGGGAGGGGACGCTGGAGACGAGGGAGAGGGGGACAGATGGGGGCTCCCTCACCTCCTCCCAGTCCCCCCAAAACGACCCCGTCTCTCCTCCGCTAGCCAAGGTGGCCAGTTGCTGGTCACAAGCCCCCTCCTCTCCCAGACCCAGGGGCTGAACGTCCACAACCACGGTGCTGGTAGGGCTGGTCCCTCTAGGGGCGGTGAGGGAAGGGCCCACTCCGGCCTCTCTCCTTGGCCTGTGGGCAGGGTCCTCGTCTTTTGCCTGCGTGGCTTCTAAACAGCAGCAGTTCACTCCTCACAGTTCTGCAGGCTGAGAAGTCTGGGGTCAAGGCCTGGCAGATAGGAGGTCGTCCACTGCTGGGCTTGTGGACATCTGCCCTCTTGCCGTGTCCTCTGCTGGTCATTCCTGAGCAGGTGCTCATGGAAAGAGGGCAACCCGTCTCCCTCTCTCTCTTCTCATAAGGGTACCGATCCCATCAGGGGGACCCTGCTCTCATGACCCCTTCCAAACCCCCTTCCGAAGATCCCTCTTCAAATAACACCCTGGGGGCTAGGCTCCAAGGTGCCAGTTTAGAGAAGGCCAGGACCATTCAGTCCTAACGATGCCACCTCTGGTCTCTCTTCACATTGTCCTTCCTCTATGCAAGTCTGTCTGTCTGAACTCCCCCCTTTGACCGGGATGCCCATCGGATTAAATCAGGACCCACCCTAAGGGCCTCATTTTAATTTATCTCTGTTAAGACCCAATCTCCAGTTAAGGTCACCTTGTGAGGGGACCTGGAGACAGAACACCGACATAGGCATCTGTGGGGTAACCCAAGTCAGCCCACAGCGCCAGACTCAGCGCTTCTCGGGGCTTCTCGGGCCTACGGGTTCCTTTGGACGGACCCACGCGCCCAGGTGCGAACCCTTTGCCACAGGAAGCTCCTCCCTAGTCTAACCCTAACCTGCCGCCTGGGAAGTTCCTCTTCCATCCTCTTAAAGTCTCTTTTCTCTCTTCTGAATCTTAAGGGTTTGAGTCTCCTTGTAGCTAAATACAAGCACTTCCCTCCCCCGGGGGAAGGAGACAAAATGAGGGCACCTAGGCGCGAGGGCCCCGGGCGGGTGGCATTCAGATGGCCCTCCTGAGCTCCAAAGCCAGATGCCATCAGGGACGGGCAAAGGAGGGTAGGTCCATGGTTGTGGTTCCAAAGCCCGAGAGCCCTGGTTTAAAAATAGGTGGGCTCGAGTCGGCCTCGAGAGCTTCTCCACGGCACCGAAATAGAGTGGGAATTGATCTCGTGCGACTTTTGCCTCGGATAACATCGTTATTTGTGAAATTATGTCAGCGTTGCTCTTGCCAAGTCAGCAAGCACTTACAGGACGTGGCTTCTAATTTAGGACTGGGACTATTTGTGGCTCCTCTGAGGAGGCAGCAGGCAGAAGCCGGCTGGACACGCGGTGGCCAGGTTTCTGACCGTTCTGGCACAGGAGCCTGGAATCTGCCCCGGACGTGCCCTGCCCAGGTGCCTCTACAGGAAGGACCTGCCGCCCGTCTCCAGGGAGAGTGGTTTGCAGGTGGCCCCTGCAGAGACCAGCTGGCCCCAGGCCTTTCCCGGCCAGCTCCAGCCTGGGATTTAGTGACCCAGGGGCCAGGCCCCAGGCATCTGGGCCCCACTTGGGCCCCACTGATGCCACCTAGAACTTCTTTGGGGTTCCCTCCGAGCTGCCTGGGGTTTCTCCGGCTCCACTTCTCCCCATTTCCAGCGGGTTTTCTCCTTCTTCCTTTCCCTGATTAAAAAATAAGAGAATTCTTCATAGCCCAGACTCGAACCCCAGAGAGCCCACCAGAGACAGGTGGCTCAGCAGTTTCTGAAGTCCATGCCAGTGTCCCTCGGTCCCTATTGTGCTCCTGAAAGAGAGTGAGTGGGACTGTCCCCTCCCACCTCAGTGCCGCCTGCTGCAGGATCCTTTGTGGAGTTTCAAGTGTCAGAGCCTTCTAAATTACTTAAGAATCTAATGCCAGATTGTCATTTGTTTGACTTCCATGAAATGAAGTATATGCATTAAAAATATCGTTTGAAAGGACAGCCATTTCTTCATTCAGAAATTACTTTTTCTGTCAGGTGCGGTGGCACGTGCCTATAATCCCAGCAGCTTGGGAGGCTGAGGCAGGAGGGTCTCGAGTTCAAAGCCAGCCTCAGCCAAAGCGAGGTGCTAAGCAACTCAGTGAGACCCTGTCTCTAAATAAAATACAAAATAGGGCTGGGGATGTGGCTCAGTGGTCACGCCCCTGAGTTCAATCCTGGGTACCCTGCCCCCCACCAATCACTTTTTCTTTTGGCATAATCACCACGTTCCAGGCACTGCTCTAGGTACTCTGGACACTGTGATGTATTAGCCTCAAGAGCCCCTGAGAGCTGTGGAGCCTGGGAGTCAAAATAGAACACATTGGAATTTCTGGTCCATCTGCATCTCCCTGCTCTGCCCCTGTCACCCCTTCTCTGTGGGACACTTCTGCCCACACAGCCTCTTCTGGCCTGATGTACGATCGTGGTTATCTTCTAGATCGAGTGTTCCCTCTTCTGCATGCTTCCCCGTCCCTGAACACACACCCAAAGAGAGCTGGTCTTGCTCACCTCCCCCCTCATGCTCACCTCCACACCCACACTGAGGCTGGTGCTGCCCACTGTCTCCTTTTCTCCATCCGTCAAATGGGGAATGTAATGAAATACTCAAGGATGGGTAACTTTATACAGAAAAGAAGTTATTTTGGCTCATAGTTGTCATCCAAGGCTGAGGGCCCACAGCTAGTGTTGGATGCCTTGCTGTCATGACAAGAGACAGACAGAGAATGTACGTGTTTCTTCTGATCTCTCTCTCTCTCATGAAGCCACCAGGATTCAATCATGGAGGCTCCACCCGAATGACCTGATCTAATCCTAATCACTTCCCCAAGGCCCCAACTCTAGACACCACACTAGGATTGGACTTCTGCCCTCTTAATACATCGCAGCAGGGATTAAATTTTAAATATGAACCTTGGGGAGCACACACAAACCACATCCGAATCATAGCACAGGGCGCATGAGACGCAGGGATTCTCAGAGGAAGTTCCACGGGAGCCGAGAGATAAGAGGAGCAAATAAATATGCTAATGAGGAGGTCTAGAAACTGAAGCCCACGAAGACAATAAAGTGAGGTATGGTAGATAGTGACTGGGGTAGGGGAAGAACTTTTGGATCAAATGGTCAGGAGGGACCTCTGGCGAAGGGGACAGCTGTGTTGAACTTGAAGGACAAAGAGCATCCAGGCTTTTGCAGATAAAACTTCAGTGATGTTGCAATCCAGAGGACCTACAAGTTCCTGCTCAGAGTTGGGTCCAGCCCACAGCACTGCCCCGGGGATGGAGGAGACGGGACTCGTTCAGGCACGTTTGGAGAGGGGAGGCCAGGTGCTGTGCGGACCAGGCTAACAGGCGTCACGTGAGGAGAGCCTGAGAGCCTGGGGAGTTCAGGGCCCAGTTAAAGGCAGAGCAGAGCCCAGAACCCAATGCTGGCAACTTGTCTCAGACCGTGAGCGTTGAGCACTCGCACCTGTTCGGAGCTGTCAATCAGAGGTGCGCAGAGCTCTCTGCCTGGACGACACCATTTATGTCCGTGTGCCCTTAGAGGGGAGAGGCTAGAGCATTCGTTTTTCTATTTTCCCTCTTTTCTTTTTGCAAACTCTGACATGGCTTGCCTACTGGAAATCGGCTGTGGTGTGAGTGCCTGGCTCGGTCTGAGTGTGTGTGTGTGTGTGTGTGCAGAGGAAGCTCAAGAACCCTGAGAGCTGGTGCCTGGGAGTCGAAACACAAGGCATTGGAATTTCTGGTCCATCTGCATCTCCCTGCTCTGCCCCTGTCACCCCTTCTCTGTGGGACACTTCTGCCCACACAGCCTCTTCTGGCCTGATGTACGATCGTGGTCATCTTCTAGATCGAGTGTTCCCTCTTCTGCATGCTTCCCCGTCCCTGAACGTACACCCAAAGAGAGCTGGTCTTGCTCACCTCCCCTCTCATGCTCACCTCCACACACCCACACTGAGGCTGGTGCTGCCCACTGTCTCCTTTTCTCCATCCGTCAAATGGGGATAACAAGAGCTTCCTCGCCTCCTATAGCTGGGTGGAGAGCTAAGTCAGTATAGATTTTTTTCAAGGTCTGAGACTCGCACCTGATCAATCGAAAACATTTACAAAATATAAGCCAATACAATCGCAGACATCCATCATGGTGCTTGAAATAATTGCTAATAATATCTAACACGTATCGATCAGCTCTGCGCAGGGACCGTGCTCATATTTGACATGGATTTGTAAAAAGGCAGTCCTTCTAAAAACCTGATGGGGAAGGTACTATGACTCCTCCTGTGTTTTAAATGAGGAAACCGGGGTCTGTACTGTGGCCACTCTTTGCTTCTAGTCTTTTCTCTTTTCTCAGGCGGTGACCTTTGTGAAGCAGGCAACTACATTTTGTTTGTTTTTCTGTCTCCAGTTGTTAGTGTAATGTCTCTGGGGCAATAGCTATTTAGTGAGTGAGTGTAAGATTAAATAAACTAACGAAGCAGAAAGGACCCCTGTGTAGGAGGTGGAGAATGAGGACCCAGAAGAGAGGTCTGACTTCCCTAAGGAGGAAGGTGCAGCTCCATCCAAGCCAGAGTCCAAGGAGTTTCCCATTAAACTAGCACTTCTCATACCTGAGCGTGCACAGGGAACCACTCGGGGAAACCTTGTTAAGATGCAGATCTGATTCAGTGGGTCTAGGGTGGAGGGCAATACTATGCATTCTTATTAGATGCCTGTGTTAATCAGCTTCATGGTGCTATAACAAAATACTTGAGGCAACTATAAGGAGAAAAGGTTTGCTTTGACTCCATGGTTCTGGAGGTTCCAGTCCAAGATCAGGTGGGCCCCTTGCTTCCGACCTGCTACCACTTCATGATAGAAGCACGTGCTGGAAAAAATACTTATATCACAATCCAGGTAGCAAAGAGAGAAGGAGGAAGGGCCAGGGTCCCCCAGTCCCCCTCAACGGCATGCGCCCGGTGATCCGAATACTTCCCATTAGGTTTCACCTCCTAAAGGTCCACAGCCCGGGGACATACTCATACCCAAACCACAGCATCTCTCATGTGTCACATCTGGCCTCTGATCACTCTTGGAGTAGAGACACACTAGGCCACTTGTGCCCCTTGGCTCTATGCCCGCAAACGATACAAGCCAACAGTGCTCACTTGAGTAAAAACATGGGCTCCCTGGGAGGACATACACAGGTGCTCTGGCCCATTTTCCATTGTCGTGATAAACATACCAACTTAGAGAACCACGTAGAGGAGGAAAAGATGATTTGGGGCTCACGGTTTTGGAGGTTCAGCCCAGGATCGGCCAACTTCATCGCTCTGGATGAGGCAGACCGTCATGGTGGAAGGAGGGGGTGGAGGAGGAGAGCCGCTCAGCTCCTGACAGCGGGAAACAGACACTAGAAGCCAAAGGCAAGGCCTATCCTCCCCTAGGGGACGCCCCTGGGTGACCAGCTTCCTCCAGTCACACCCCACCTGCCCACAGTTAACACCGGCAGTGCATTCCAATTATCCACCCGTTTAATCCAACAGGCTGGGCCACAGCACCCCTAACCCGACCATGTCACCTCCCACCCCAATACAGGAGCTTTGGGGGGACCCATCTACCCCATCAGAACAACAGGGAAGCATCCAGAATCCAGGAGATGACGCAGAACCCAGCTCCACGAGAATGGGAATAAACACGTTATTTGGACCTGAACAAGGTGAGGTCCTCTGCTGGGGGTCCCCTGCTGTCAAGAGAAATCTGGTCCAACTACTTATCACCCTGGAATCCTTCCATTCCGGGCTCACAGCCCCGGGGCAGGTATCTGATTAACTCAGTTTGACTCCCCCGTCATGCCCAGGCCTGGGGAAGGGACGGGGTCATGATTGATGATCTCATCCCGGCTGTTGGCAAGGACGGGTGGACATTTTCTTAGAGAAAACTGGGGCTTTTATACCCAAAGAGGGGAGCATCCGCTGCACTGCCCAGAGGCTGGGTCGTCGGCTGGGTGGCGGATTTGAAAGATGACGAGAGAGATGCGTGTCCCTGGTGAGCTCCATGGAGACATGACCAAAGCGTGGACCAGCCACAGAGATGTGGGCCAGGAGGAAAACGGACCGTGGAAGTGATTTGGAGTTTGATCCCGAGCAGGACAGCCCAGGGGCCGGCGGGCTCCGTGGGTTTAGGGTGTAAGTCACAGGCCAGGCGCGATGATCAGCCTTGAAACGATCCCTGATCATCTTTCCAGGGCTTTCTTGCTATTTTTTTTTTTTCAAATATTTTTTAACTTTATCCACTTCTCAGTGACTCGCTTTTAAAGGTCATTATATTAACTGTGAAGATGAATCAAGGGATGAGGTCATTTTTCAGGCCTGGAAACCGTTTAGTGGGATGAGCTGGCATTTCCATGCCCCAGAAGAGGCCCATCTGGGCTTTTAAAGAGAGAATTCTCTGTCCGCGTAGTATTCTTCGGAGGGGGAGGGGGGGCGACGGACAGCCTTCCTCCCAGACCTCAGCCTTGCCTTCCCCTCAAAGGTGACTCCTTTGTCTCCAGGTTGGTGACTCCCATCTGGGAAAGCAACATCAGGTTCCCTAATTCTCAGGCTGAAGGCGGGCGCGGACTCTCTTGCAATCACCTCGTCGAACTGTTTGGAATCCTGCAGCCAGAGCCTGGTTCTCTGCCGCCATAATTTATGATAAAGGCTGGAATAAATCCCCAGACATGGATTTTCTATAAAATACTTCCTTGTGCAACTTTGTTGCACTAAAAATGGAAAGAAGATGGGGGGGGGAGGGG
>NW_026000185.1:12109717-12145157 GCF_001458135.2 Marmota marmota marmota | reverse complement strand
GGGGAGGTGAGCAAGACCAGCTCTCTTTGGGTGTGTGGGGAGGAGAAGGAAAGGGGGGAGGGCGGGAAGCCCCAGGGAGACGTATATAAATCTCCAAGGACGCCGGCTCCATTCATCACGGTTACTGTAAAGACAGGGATTTTACTTGGATGGAAAAAGAATGAATCATCGTGGTTTTTGAGTCTAACGTGAAGCTGGCTGAGAGGATTTCCCTTCGATCTTTCCAGTTCCTCAAGATCACGCGCACAGGGAGGAAGAGGGAAGCGCAGAATATTTTGTATCTACCTGGGAATGCTCTGCCCTGGGAGGGACTCAGAGGACAGACGGAAATCTCCCTTTGGTGGCTCTCATTGGGGAGAGAGAGGGAGAGCAGGAGGTGGTGAGGAAGGAGAAGGGGACCAAACAGGGCTGGAGGGACTTCCGTCCCACCCAGAGCCCCGGAAAGCAGAAGGTAGAAAATCGGACTCTGTCGGTCCCTCCTGGTCCTTGGGTCTCTCCTGCACATCTCTCAGGCGATGGCCGGATGCTGTTGGCATGATGCCTCAAACACAGGTCACCCTGTCCTCGGACGCGTCAGCCCAGGTGCCCAGGGTCTGCCCGAGGTGGAGGGCAAACGGGACTGTGTTGGGCACACACGGAAGCCACCTCTACTTTCACAGCATGGGGGACCTCGAGGGCTTTGAAGGGAGAGGTTGTCTCTAAGTGGTTGCCCCCTTTATGGGATGATTTTGAAATCTAATTTGCCTCTGAAGGTCGTTCTCTTCTGGGGTCATCTCAAGTGGGCGGTCGGGAGATGAGGGTTGGGGGAAGGTCAAATGTGCTCGTTAATGATTTGCCCAGTACGGAGTACATCCAGTGAGCCAGGCTCATGTCAAGCTCTGGGAACGAACGTTGCCCCAAAACGCAGAGAGACATTTCTCTCTCTGTTTTTTTTTTTTTAAATGCAATTACAGTGTTTTAAAGTTGCAAAGACCCTCCAGAGGATATCACGTATCAGGAACAGTGTTGAGCAACCCTTTACATACAAGCACTGCTTTGGGGGAAAATAAACATGTTTTCCCCACCACATCCTTTGGGTACAGAGAGAAAACAGTTTTATGGAATTCCTTGGTAAGGAGGGGCCCTTGCTCAAAGCTGGGTTCAATAGAAGGCTATCAGCCCAAGACTTGGCATTGCTCTTTGGCCAGGAAAATGCAAATATTGGGTAACAATTGGGAAGTAGCCCGTCAGGTTGGTTTTCAGACTCCTTGTAGGTCACAGGTGGCCCACAGGCTGTGGGTGACCAAGGGAACAGGCAGCGATTGAGAGGCTGGGCTGATTCCTTCCAGATCCTTTACACACGTCGCACCATTACCATCTTCCAGCTCATCTAACTGATCTCATTTGGTTGCAAGAGACCAAAAGGAAAAAAAATGGAGATTTAAAATTTTACGTGGTTTTAAAAGGTGAGCTCTGTGCATAAGGGTTGCAAGATTCGGATGTTAAACCATCGAGTCAGCACCCTCTGCCGTTCCCTGGACTCTGCTTTCCCTCCGGGGGCCTCCCTCCTGGGCAGTTCCCTCTGTATGCACCCACCGTCCACTCGGCAAAGCCAGGAGGACACCTGCCAGACCTAAACCCAGCAGAGAGAGTTGCTTCTCTCCAGGGCATGGCGGCTCCAGTTTTGGAGTTGGAGCTAAAGGGCTTTGCCTCATCTGGAATCGGTCTAAAGTGTCCCCTTGGCCAGGATGGGCCCATTGGTTGGGGATGGAACCAGATTTATGTAAGGTGTATGGAGACAGAGAACTGCTAAATGAAGGTGTGGGTGGGTGACAATGGAAACACAGAGACTCTTACCAATTCTATCTACGGGCTGTTCATCCATCTGTCCATCCATCCATCTATCCATCTATCCATTCACCCATCCATCCACCCACCCACTGGTTCATCCATCTTATACATCTACCCACCCACCCATATATCTCATACTTCCATCCATCCATCCACCCACCCATCTATCTTATCCACCCATCCACCTACCCATCCATCTATCCATCCATCTATCCCCACTCACCCACCCATACATCTTATCCATCCATCCATCCATCCATCCATCCACAGATCTATCTACCTACTATCACATCTATCCATCTACTCACCCACATAGCCACTCCAGTAACTAGTTAACTGCCCACACCTTTATTGTAGAAAGCAATCAAACATTCAGTGCATGGCATGTCTTATGGGTGCTTATTAAATATTTTTGGTACTGGGGATTGGACCCAGAGGTGCTTAACCACTGAGCCCTTTTTATATATTTTATTTAATATATAAAAAGGGCTCAGTGGTTAAGCAAGGCCCTTGGATACTTGGTGAGATACAGAGTCTCACCAAGTATCCAAGGGCCTTGCTAAGTTGCTGAAGCTGGCTTTGAACTCACGGTCCTCCTGCCTCAGCCTCCTGAGCCACTGGTGCTTGGCTTCTTATGAGTTCTAAAGCTGAGTTTTAAAAAAATTGACTAAACCAATGAATTTCATCTTATTCTCAGTTTTACATACTATGAAAAGGTGGATCACAACAGCTCACAGTGCCAGAGCCTGGGTGGGCACCTGGTCTCCTCAACTTTCTCAGGAAGAGGCTGCCTCACCTGTTGAGGAGGCGGAGTCTCCCAGCAAGGAACACGTGTTTGAACTACTGCCTAAACACAAGTTTCATGAAAAGGTCTATTTATCGGTAGTTTTATTATTAACCAGTGTTTATTTTCATCTCAGTATCCTATCTATCTTTCCGATTGAAAAGTTTACCTTTATTTTAATGCCACATCTCAGGGAAAAATACAAATAACAATTTTTAATGTCAGAGCCTGGTAGTTCTTACGGCAGGGAGCCTTATCCATGAAGCTCTTACCTGAACCATTGAAATATGCCCCCAAGTTTATACATGTCTTAATAAGGCTCAGAAATCACCATGATACAGGGGGGGGGGGGGAGAGACTTGGAATGTAAGGCTCTGGGAACACGTCTCTGAGCAAGGTTTTAATAATACCAGCAGAGTCAAAGCCGTGGTTGGGGGTGGGGTGATGGAACGTGCCTTCACCAAAATCATTATTATTTTTTTTTACACAAATCATATGATTTTTTTTTCTTTTGTCCAATTTAGGTGTCTTAGAAGCCCCAGCCTATTTGATAAATGTCTTATTTGAATTAAGCTGTGATCTTACAGTGGCTTGTGCACAATGGTTTCAAGATAGGAGTTCACTATGGAATTTACGATTGACGGCTGATTTCTTCACATTGTAAGAAAAAGGGGGAGTTGCACTGTTGGGTTTATTTGTTTGCTCAACAAATATTAATTGAGTGCATACTATGTGCTAGGCACTGCTTTAGCACACAGCGGTGAACACACAGAACAGAGGTGAATCCTTTCCCTGAAGGAGCTGGGTGCTTCAATGCCGGGTTCTTCTATTAAGCAATGACTGGCACAGCCACGTGCCCTCTGCGGGCCTCCACTTTCCTGTCTGTAGCCTGAGAGGCAGGTGAACTCAACCCCAAGCCAAGAAAGGAAAGCCAAGAACTCAGGTTGGGAAAAGGGAATCTCATCAAGGATGGGGTGCCCAAGTCCACCCACTGAAAGGTGTTCTGTTTAAGGCAAGGAGGCTACTGAACACCACTTGATCTGGGTGGCTCCCGAGGATCGGATGAGCACCGTTGGAGGGAGAGACCAACCACTCATGAGGTGCCCGGGCGGGTGGTGAGTTCCTTGCTACTGAAAGTGTGCCAGAGGCGGGACGTGAACTTGGCAGGGATTCTGGGGAAGAATGCACGTGCAGAACCTTCACACACCTGTGTCTGTGATCATCAGCACCTGCCCTCTCAGCACCGCACCATGGGGACCCTGTGGCCTCCACCTTTGCCGCAGCAGAAGAGAAGGAAGGAGGCGGTGTCAGCTTCCCGGGCTCAGAAGCGACACTTGTCCTTGCTGCTCACAGCCCGTGGGCCAGAATGAGTCGCGTGGCCCCAACTAATCAAGGAAACAGGGAATGTAGGTGAGCACTGTCTCCGTATAAGATTTTGTAAAAGTGCAGAAAATTATAATAATAATAATACCTATTTCAGAGAGTTGTTTTTAGCATTAAATGAACTGATCCATTTTACCATCCAATGACCCACCTTTTTAAATAAATGAGCTGTTATGGTTTGGATGTGAGGTGTCCCTCAAAAGCTCATGTGTGAGACCATGCAAGAAGGTTCAGAGAAGAAATGATGGGGTTCTGAGAGCCTTAACCCCATCAGCCAGTTCCTGAGTGGTAACTGAAGGGGTGGGTGTGGCTGGAGGAGGTGGGTGTTGGGGGCGTGGCTTTGGGGTACCTATTTTGTACCTGGCCTGGCTGGGTGTGGTGGCCTGTACCTGTAATCCCAGCAACTCAGGAAGCTGATGCAGGAGAATTGCAAGGTAGAGGCCAGCCTCAGCAACTTAAAGAGGCCCTAAGCAACTTAGCAAGACCCTGTCTCAAAATAAAAACGAAGAGGTCTGGGGCCGTAATTCAGTGGTAAAGCACCCCTGGGTTCAGTCCTATGGGGGTGGTGTACATCAGTATTGTCTGGTGGGGCCAGTTAAAAAGACAGAGCCCCCAGGCGGTCACTAATGAAGGGGGACGATCTTACAAGGGCACATACCCTGCCCGCACCATCCCACACCTCTAGGCCTGGGGTAGGCAAGGGGTGTCAGACGGGAGGGTGGGCCTGCAGAGGCCGGGTAGAAGCCGAGGCCGTGGGAGGCTGCAGTGCTCAGAGACCCACCCCGTGAACTTGCTATTACACGTGCCTTCCGAGAGGCTGCTTCCCCTCCACGGAGCAACCTCAGTGCCGCCGCCCATCTGAATCCGAAATGAATTCAATTTAGCCTGGTGTAATTGCTTATTTGATTCCCGAGGATGACATGCAGTTAGGAGGGAAATTGACATTCTGTCATTTCTGTTCCAATGAACGGAACTCCGACAAGTTCCCTCCTAGGTACTTTGTGGCAGCCGGGCCACCTGCTCTTCTTCTAAAGAGAAATCAGAGCGTGTGGGGAGCTGGGAATACAGACTCCCGAGCCGGGTGTCTTTTTAGAGAGTTGTGAGACAGATGAATCACCGAGGCAGCCAGGGGTATGCCCGAACCTCCTTTTCCTCTGCCTGACACAATAGCCCTCCTTCCAGAAAGCACTCTGTGTGGTTTCCTGAGCTAGAAATACGAATTCTTGCAGTTGTCATCCAAAGATCTTTGTATTCAAGGTCAATTTTTTTTAAAAAAATGCAAATAATTTAGGAGTTTGGAGACATCCCCAGGGGGATTCACCAAAGGACTCACAGCTCCGGACATTGAAGTCCTGGCTGCCTGACATCCTCCCTGCACAGACTGTCGCATGACCATAGTGTCTTCACTGAGGCTCACAAGCTGGGGAAAGGCCATCAGGAGCCTAACACAACCCACAGGACTTGAACAGAGGGGACAAATGTCAAATGTCAAGGTCCCTGGAAACTGAGGCTCCCACGTACCCTTGAGCAGACATGATATGGACCATAATCCTGTGACATGGCAAGAAAAACATTAATATTTTTAAATATTAAACCACAGAACCGTGCTTCTTGACAGGGGCAATTTTCCTCTTCCCCTTAGAGACATTTGGCCACACGAAGGCCTCTTCAGTTGTCACAGTGGGAGGGATGCTAACGGCAGCTTGTGAACAGAGGCCCATGATGCTGGCCGCCCCACAGCACACAGGACGCTGCCCACCAGGCAGAACTGTCTGCTCTAACTGTGGATGATGCCGAGTTCCAGAAATGCACGTTACATCAGGAGCCACGGCAGGTGACTGAGGCCCTGCAGAAGCAGATGAATTAGGGAGGACGGTCTCTGCTGGCCTTGGGAAGCTCCTCCCTGATTTGAGAAAGCTGGAGTCTTCGCCTTGAGATCTCATTGCGTTTCCTCCCTGTGACAAACCCTCCATCGGCTTCTTGTCATTTCCAAGGAGAAGTCCAACATATGCAGTGCAGCCCTGCAGACCCTGGGTGAGCACTTTCATCACCTCCTGCAGCAAGGAGGAGAAAGCCTGAGCCTGGGGCATGGATCAGAGAACCCTGCTCCCACGTCAAGTCCATGGGAAGGTGAAGAAAGGACACTTAAAAATAACCTGTCATTCCTGTGCCTGCAGATAGAGAGGGGAAGGCCGGGCGGTGGCAAAGGAATCCCGTGCAGGACCCAGGAGGGTTACTAGCAGATGAATCCTGATTTGTTCTGAAGCTGTGCGAGTGTCCTTAAAATGAAAAGGCGGGGGAGGATACACAGGTACCCTTTCCTTTCCAACTTCCTCTTGGGCTCAGAGCGTCATTTTCTCTACAGTGGCCGTGGGGTTCTGGAAGAGAGACGGCTGATGAAGATCTGATTTCAGGACCCGTGACTCTGTGTCACATTGCTGAGAAAATAACTCATTACACTTTGGGAAAGATACACACGGCTCTTCCCCGGTTCGTATTGAGCTCAGATTCCCTTTCTCCGGCCTCATGCCCTACTGAGACTGGACAGAAGGCGGCCTGGATTTATTTGGGCTGCATGCGGCTCGCACCTCTGCTGACTGGGTCGGTGATCTCAGGCTTCTTTGGGGCTGCTGAGAACCACGGGCCTCTTCCTACAAGTTCTTTCCTGCCCCGGCGTCTGGGCTCTGCTCCTACTTCTTACACTTCCATAGTCTTACCCTCTGCTATTCTTGCTCATCTTTCTGATCTTGGATCAGACTTTATTTTCTAGGGACATTGGCTGACTTGCTCCCGACCTGATCTAGTTTTCTGATTTGTGCCCCCTGCCCCATGCCTCCTTGGTCACACTTACCTCAGTGCATGCCTCTCTCTGCTTTTTGATGGGCAGCTCCCTGGGGGTGGGGGCCAGGGCTGTATCCATACACCTGGCCTGAAGGCATCTAGCAGGGGTGGATGACTGAGACGCCCCCTTCCCCTGCAGGCCTGGCCTGCCCCTGCTGTCATGTCCACGGCTGTGTTTGCAGAACCCGGCACAGTGCCTGGCACAGAGCAGGCCCCCAGGAATCGCGGATTGATTGGCACAGCCTGGCCGGGCCCCGAACTGTCCATCACTGAGATTGGAAAGAAAAGCTGCTTCCCACGCAGAGTGGCCTTGGGGCCCGCACGGCCGCCGCGCCTGCCCATCAGCATGCGGCTCACGCTGCCCGCCTCGGCCGAGGTGCGATCTCAATAACTCAGGAGCCTGGGGCACCCCTGCCCGGGGACCTGCCAGAGTCCACCTGGGAGCCCGGTGAGGCCGAGGCTGGGGTGGCCTGTCTCAGAACTGCCCCAACCCTAACCCAGGAAAGAAGTCACCCTGTCCCCAAGGTCTCTGTCTGCATAGCCCCGGGGAAACAGGACCACCTCTCCAAGCCTTGGTCCCTGCACCTGTAAAAAGGGTCTCCACCACCCAGGGTACACGGGGGAACGCACAGGGTGTTCTAATGCAGTGCCCAGCCCCGAGTGTGTGTGTGTGAGCGCATGCGCCTGTCTGGATCCGCCTCTGCCTATTAACACAAGCCGCTCGCATAGTGGCCCAAGCCTGAGCCGAAAGGAAGTCAAGGAGTTAGACATCAGGACAGCAGTCTGCCTCTGGGCCTTCTTGCGTGTCTTACCCACGTTCCCTGGTCGAGGATATTCATTCCCAAGAGGCCTCCGAGCCCAGGTACAGCACCAGACGCATCCACACTGCCACCAGGAGAAGAGAATGAAAGGATATTAGCGTGGGAACTCCAAGGGACACTGATGCCCCTTGCCCTGATCAGGACAGGTGGATCCAAAGCTGCCAGAGACCCAGAGCTTAGTCCTGATGCCACCACGGAGGCCACATGGGCCCCCAGCGGAAACCTTCCCATCTGCTGCTCGGCATAAAGAAGCTCTTCTGCTCACGAACGGCATCAGGTAGCTGCTTATTGCTACTTACCGGAAGAAGATTCCGTGTAAACAACACACAGAGGCTGGCTACGCGTGTGACAATAGCTTTGGAAAGACACGATTCTGTCGCATGCCGGCTTGAAGCTGGGAAGCATCATTAGAAAAGATTTCAACTTGAGACTCTCGCATTCTGCATCCCAGTGTTTGGGGTCAAGGAGAGTCTAAAGAGGCTCACCCACTCCTGCCGTCCTCTCTCCAGTAGTCCCTGGGGCCCTCTTGGGGCTCAGCCCTCTGCTGGGCTCTGGGAGGGAAACAGAACAATGAGATGGAATCAGTTCCTAGAAATGGCTACATTTTCATTGGGGGGGGGTGGATATCTGAACTATTAGTGACCATATGAGTCATGGATTCAACTAATATTTATTGAGCATCTCCTACATTCCAGGAATTGCACTGGGCATTCAGGATACAGAGGCAAGCCAAACAGAGACTTGTCCTTCCACGAAAGTACTATTGCTCCTGGGAAGGGACAAGCAAATAAATGGGTCATTGATACCTCTCAGGGCCACATGCTTTTGCAGAGCAGGGCCATCGCCTGGAGCGCGGTGGCAAGGCTGCTATTTTCGTGGTCAGAAAGTCCTGGGGAAGGCCTGTCATTTGGACCAGGGGCTGATTTTCATCAAGTGAGACTCAAGGAGGTGCCTTCCAGGGAGAGGACAGGTACACAGAGGTGGTGTCCCCTGACCTCTCAGGACCTCTGCTCAACCTCCCCGCCTTCCCCTGCCGAAGCCGGACACCAACCTTGCAGCCTCCCTTGCAGCTAGAGCCAAAGCAGGTGACCTCTTTTCCACCAATCAGGTTGCTCACTCCGGGCTTCATCTTGGCAGTGGGCACCGCCCCCAGTGCTAGTGACAGCCACCCAGACAGGGCAGCGGTGGCCCACAGGGGTCCAGGTAGTGTGTCCAGGCCTTGGCCTCACAAGGCCAGTGGTCCTCTGCTGCTCTGCTCTTCAGTGTGAGTTTGGGGATGGACTTTGGTGCAGCCTCAAAGCCCGTCCACCTGGTGCAGCTGCTGTAGGAACAGATGTTAAAACAGCAGCGGGTCCTTCTCCCAGTGGTCCTGAGGCTGGAAGTCAGGGGTCAGAAGGTCAGCTTTCCCTCTGGGGCTCTAAGCCCGGTTTCAGGTATTAGGACATGGGGACGCCATTCATTCATTCAGCCCATCCCATCCCATCCCTTCCTGGAGATCTTGCAGGCTAATAACTTCTAATAGGTTTCATTCCAGTTGGTGCCAGCCTGGGTTCATTTCTAGTTTTGGTGGCCGACAGCAGACACTGGTACTATCCTGTATCTTGATTCCTGGTCTCCAAAGGCAACCAGGGGTCTGGAATGGAGCCCTGCTCAGAGTCCTAACCCTGAGAATGGGTCAGGCAGGGGCAGGTGACTCCCTGCCTTCCCGTCCCCTCCCCTGTCTCCCTCTCTGAGCAGACAAATGGAACTGTCATGTCAGCAACTCTGTGGCTGAGACATTTTCTTTTTGGTTAAAATGTATCTCCTGGTCCTAAGAGGTTGTGAGGCAGACCTCACCGCGGAGAGAGAAGGAGGCCGGAGAGGTGGCCAGCCTCAGCGCATCAACTATTTATGACTTTGTTAAAAAATAAAAACCAGATCACACTCACCCACAAGACCTCGGAGTACCTCTGGGACAGAGCAGTGTGTCATAACCTCTCGGCGGAACTTGCTCTGTCTTCTCCCTGCACCCACGCAGTTAGAGGCTCCCTAAGGAAAGCTTTGCATTCACACTTGGAAAAAAATCAACAATTCCACAGACACAAGAAGCCGTCCAACATGGTGATTTCACACTGTCCTCAAACCTGAAACCTGGTGCCACTGCTTACTAGCTGTGTGACCTTGAGGATATTCCTTACCTCTCTGAGCCTATTTTCTCATCCTTGAAGGTTACTCATGCCTGTTTTGTTTTTGTTGGTCTGTTCGTGTTGTGATGATTGGTTCTTGGCTTAGTGTTGGCACATGTGAGCCTATGAAGACATCGTCACACCCACACAGTGTGAACGGAGTACTGTACTGTCCCCCACTTTAGAATTCAGTTGGCACCAGCTATATGGCCTTTTCTCCTGTTACCTGTGCTGCCCTCCGTGTTGCCTGGCGCATGATAGGTGCTTCGTGCATTTTTGGTGGGTAGATCTGTATTGTTTTGCTGGGTGTACCATCTGCGTTTAGTGGACTGAGAAATGACAAGTTTGACGGGTCACCATGGAATGGAGCTGTTTCTCTGGCCCCGTCTGCCTTCAGCGGCACCTAAAGCTCACCAACACCGGCTCCGCTCTTCTCCTGGGAGTCCCTGGGGAAGGTCCCACCTATTCCTGCCAGCACAGGGGACCTGCCCTACGTGGGGAGGCAGCCATGTGCTCTCTGCTCTCTGCTCTCTGCTGCCCCCTGCAGGTGAGGTCACCATCAGTGCCAAGGTTTATGACCATGACGTTCCCCAAGTCCATGCTGAACAAGAATTGCTGGGCCTACCAATGACTGTGGCCGCACCGAGCGTCCCTGATAATTTCCTGGCAACGACCCTCAGTTTCGATCTCCTCTTTGACTGTAGCTCGATGGACCCATCTGCACTCCATCATCTGAGCTGGGTTCACGTTGCTCTCCTTTCCGGTTCCTGACCTGAGGGTCGTGGGGATCAGGAGTCGAGGTTCTGCTGGGGAAGAGGGAGTCACATGAAGGGTTCAGGGACACACTACCTCATGTATTCGGTCTGTGATTCCAGTCCAGCCGCATCTTTTAAGTCTGAGTTTCACTGCAAAACGTTAGTCATCTGGTTGTCACTGGGACTGAGATACCCCACAAAAACAGTGTAAAGAAGGCAAACATTTATTTTGGGTTCATGGTTTCAGAGGTGCACCCTGCGGTCGGCTGGTTCCATGGCCCTAGGCCTGAGGTGGGGTGCTGAATCGGGGTGGAAGGGCAGATCATGGAGGAAGGAAAGCACTTGCCCTGTGGTAATCAGAAATCAGAGAGAAAAAGTGAGGATCCAAGGACAAACCATGGAACCCCCCTGTGACCCACTCCCTCCCGTCATGCCCCGTCTGTCTACGGTTACCGCCCAGTTAGTCCATTCAAACTATTAACCCATCGGATGGATCCGTCCACTGATTAGGTGACAGCTGTCCTCATCTAACTCCTTCACCTTCTGTATTAATGTAGGAGTTTGGGGGGACACTTTGCATCTAAACCATAATAGAGACAATTAGTATTCCTTCCTCAAAGAGATAATTAAGGGTGATGAAATCATAAATATAAAGAAATAGTTTGTGCCTGGCATACATTAGGCACAAAATAAATGCTAGTCATCATTTTTATTTCCTTAGGTGAATTATTTTCCTAGGGACTCCACCATCCTGGGTGCTGGTAATGCCTTGTGGTAGGTCTGACGCATCTTCCAGGTATTTTGGGGTAGAGGCATAATCAGGTGGTGGCAGAGAGGATGGGGAAACGGCCTTTTGAAAAGGGGAATAAAATAATAACATGAGAACCACGAGTCTGTTAGAGAGGTCACCTGCAGAACCAGCTCCAGGGATCTGAAACTCAGAGCCTGAGAACCAATGTCGTGTGATTATTGAAAACCTGGACCGTCCACTCCGAGGCTGTTTTAACTCCAGATCTGGTGTGCGCCAGCCGACAGCTTTGGGCAAGTCTCTCAGTGTTTCTGGGCCTCAGTTTTCTCCTCTGTCCATGGGGACGATCGTACCTACCTCAGGATTGCCACGGGAATCGAGTGAGGTTTTCCACGCCGAGCATTCAAAGCCACACGTGGTGCCTGCCAATCAATATCAACAGTTACTAGTCCTTCAGCAAATCAATCAAGAACATAAACTTTAAAAAGGGAGATCCATTGATAGGTCTGCCCCTACACTACCCAGATGATCCATGCCCCTCCAGATGGCCCAGTCACACTTCACCAAATGCCCAGCGTGCAGGGATTCTAGCAAATCCCCCCGACCACGGCTGAGTGTATGAACCCATGGGAATGGGCTTGTGTGTGCAGCTGAGGTTTTTTGTTCTGCTTTCTCTACCCCAGGTGCTCACGGAGCTGGAAGACCCTGCGTGTCCTCCACGGACCCCGGCCACGCTCACTCCTAGCAGTCGGGCCCATCTTGGAATTTCCTGCAACAATCAAGGACACAGAGTTTCTCGGGGGCGCTGGGGGGGCAAGCCAGAGAAACGGACTCGAATCCCCCGTGTTTTGGAGGTGCTCAAGAGCATTTCCTGGAACAGAGCGGTGGGGAGCACCCTTGGGCTCCCGGGTCTGGACCCCGACACTGGACACATGAGGGAGGGCCTGGGAGGGTTCTGTGTCCAGAACAAACTGACCACAACAACCAAGTCCCTTCCCAGGGGAACTGGCTGGCTCCTCCTGCTCCCTGCAGTCACCTGTCACATCAAGACTCTAGGAGCTGACCCCCGTGGGCAGGGGAGAGAGCAGATCACAAGGTGTAGGCTGGACCTGAACCCCTCAAAGGGGGCCTTCTTAGGTACCTGATATTTTCCCAAGAGCTTTGTATATATGAATCTATTTACTCTATCAACGAATCTATGAAATTGGAGTCTTAGTATCCCTCTTCTTTCATAAATGTGGCAAATGGAGGCCCAGAGAGGTCAGGTAATTAGCCCAAGATCACTCAGCAAGGAGTCTGGCTGCCAAGTGGGCACTCGGACCCGACTGCTTCTGGACCCCGACGTTCCACGACTGAAGCTTTGCTCCGTCACTGAGTGGCTATTTCTCCTGCTCGAGTGCAGACTCTGGGCCATGTCCCCAGGGTGCTGTGTGTCTTCATCATTTATCACAATGCTTCACCCTCGGAAGATATTTGCGAGCCAAATCAATGAATGAACATATGGGGACAAGAACACGTTATGTCTTTTTTAAAAAACGAAAGACCCAAGGTCCCTGTGGGAGGTCCCCCCTCAGGACTTTCAGGGGCTGTGTGTGGGACCAGAGAGCAGCTTTCAGGAGAACAGCCCCAGGCGAGGCCTGAGAAGAGAGAGTGTGGCTACTGTTGGCTCCCTGCTGCGGCTGACCTTGCTACCTGTCCCCGTGCCCAGCCTCCGGTCGCCCGTCTGAGCTTAATGGCAATGCATTTGGGCCATCAGTGGTGACAGCGGCTGGTGGCCCTCTAAGAATCGGGAGGCAGAAGAGCGTGAGGCAAGCTGCCCGGGCCTGGGATGACCGTGGGCCTCCCTCTGCGCCCGGAGCGTTCGTCAGGAATGACACTCAGGTTGGGAACAGGCCAAGGACAGATAGAATCCCCAAGGCCACGTGCCCAGTAACCAACTTCCCCAGCCACATCCCACCTGCCTACAGTGACTACCTAGTGGATTCATTCCCACCAACTGGATTAATCCACTCAGGAAGCTACGGCCCTCAAGAGCCAATCATTTCCAAAGAGCCCCACCTGGGACCCTGGCCTTATTAGGACCCTGCTTTCAGGACACGAGCTTTTGGGGGGACATTCCTGAATCAAACCATAATACTCCCCAACAGGCAGAGACACCCTGTTAGAACCTACCTGAGGTCCCTCCTCCAGGCAGCCAGAGCACTCGAGACAAAGGCCAGGTGGACCCCACCCCAGGGATTGACCCTGGCCCTCAGACTGGAAGACGATTTGCAGCCGAGCAGCATCTGACCTACCATCATCATGAAGTGGGTCTTTGTTTTCTGCATGAGGCACTGAGAACTGGGGTCATTTGTTACTGCAGCATATCCATGCCTACGCTGACTGATACACTGCGGCAAGAGTGTATTTCTGAATGGAATTCGTGTGCACAATAACAACAGGGAACAGAAGGATGGAGAATGGTGGAAATGGTCATCCGGCTGGGAAAGGCATGCTAGTCCTGCTGGCCTGGCCAGGGCCTAAGGCATTGCTGGTGGTGGTGATGGTGGGTGATGAGGTCCAGGGTGCATAAGTTCAATAACTTTTTTTTTTCCTTCAGTTTTCCCAAATCACTCACTTTCTCTGTTGAATTTCACATAGTAGACACAACACTTTTTTTTTTTTTAAACATGGAAAAGGATTGCAACAGAAACTATAGAAAGAATATAAATACACAAAGAAAATATGGAGATCTTGATCCTATTCCACTCAATTCTTCCCGGGGGATGATCACGGGTATTGTTCGGCATAGATCTTGTATCTGTGCATAAATGGCATCAGACTGTATGCATTGTTCTTCAATTTTCTTTTCTTTTTTTTTTCGTGTGTGTTATTTTAACTTAGCGTCTTTTGGAGATCTTTCCACCGCGCTGCATGGAGGTCTATCTCATTTTTATAATGGCTTCATATTATCCCATAATACGGATGAAGTGTAATTTATTGAACTTTTCCACTATTAATGGACATTTATATCCATTTGAATTTTTACCTCCTTCTGTGATTCATGGGCTCTGAACGCTCTGCTAAAGTCAAGCTGTACCACGCAGCCGTACAAATGATCACATTTTTCTCTCCCTGAATTTGTAAATGTCTTATCAACCACAGCATGGGGGTGGACGGAGGAGTCGGCTGCCGAAGTCCCCTCTGCAGGCCCGGGCTGTTTGCCTGCAGGGTCTGCGCAGGAGGAGAAGCTTCCTGAACAGGGGCCCCTCCCCAGCCCAGACCCCTCCCTCCCTCCCTGTTGCCCTGGGCACAGCCCCTAAGAAGATTCCAGGTCAAAGTGCTTCCTGTCCTTTGACCCAAGAGCTGTGTCCGGTTGCAAATGGAATCCTAATTAATTTTACATCTGGGTTTGGATGCGGAACTATTCTGTCAAGCGGCTCCAAGTTCAGAGTTCATTTATTTTGGGTTTCTTGAGCCCTCGGTTTCAGTCTCTGCCAATCCCTGCTCCTCGTCTGCCTCCTTCTCTCCTCCCTCCCCAGACTCAGGACTTCACCCTCTGAAGACGATCATGCCCATGTTAATCATCGCGAGCAATCTTTCTGGGAGCGAGGAGCAGAACGTAGCTTTTTTTCATGGGCTCCGAAAGTTAATAAGTAACTGCCCTACCATCACCATGAACTGGCCCTGAGAACTGGGGTCATTTGTTACCGCAGCATATCTATGCCTGCCCTGACTGATACACCGTGTCCTGAGACTGTGGCAAGAGACTCATAAAGGACTGGGAAAATAGGAAGAGAATTTATAACGGAAGATTTTCCAGGTCCCTCCCCTGGAGCGGTGCCTGACAGAGGCCTTAGGACACTTGGCTTCTCAGCTGCTGCCCTCACTACGGCGACGGTTCCTCGGCCAGCAAGATGTACCTACAAGGTCAGCTCCACTTTCAACACACGACTTCCCAATTAGCGAGTGGTCATCAGTGATGGAAGTGACTTCCTGTATGTGGGGATGTCCCCGGGAACAAAGCAAAGGACGGCTGACAGTGGACAATGCCAAGGTCACCAGAAGCCAGCCATGGATTCCCTCCCTCTGCTCCCTGACCTAGGCCCATGGGTCTGAAGTGTCCACCATGATGCTGGGCTCTGGTGGCCCTTGTCTGGTGAACCAGCAGCAGCTCCCAACATAGAGCAGTTGGTCCAGGGATGGGCACACCACCCAAGCTGGCCACTGGGACCCCTTGGAAAGCGGCTCTCTGGGCAGGTGACAAGTCTCCAGGACAGAGGTTCAGAGCTGGAGGGGACGGGGCACCTTGGCCTTTGTGTGGGAAAAACCCCTTGGAGATGAAGCCAGTCCTGGAGGGCAGGGTGAGGGGGGCATGTTCCCAGTGTCCCGGTGTGTTCTGAGCATCCTGGACCCCTGACCCACGCCCCCCGCATCCTCTACATCCGTGTTGTCCTTTGTTTCTGGAATGTTCATCCCCCACCATCAGCTGGTCACTCCATCGGCCCTGAGCTTGAAGACCTCCTGCCGTGGGGCCTCCCCGGACCCCCTCCGTAGCAGCCTATGAATGTCTTCTGTCCAGCGTGATCGGACAGACTGATGGATGGGCCATCTGCTCCATGTCCTCCTTCCCACCAGACAGTGAACTCCCTTGGGTCCCCATTGTCCCCAAAGCCTGGCACTTTGTAGGGACTTGGCCAGTATCTGCTGAATCGGAGTCTCACTTGGGTGGAGGCCAACTGACCAGCGCTCAGGCTCTGGACTTGGTTCCTGGGTTCGAAGCCTGCCAGGTGCCATCCTGGGAAAACTCACTTGCTGGGCGCGACTCAGTTTCCTCATCTGTGAGATGGGCTCAAGTGGGGCCTGCCTCCCGGGGTGGCCCCAGGCTTCCTCCAGGTATTGTGAGTGGAGCCCCGAGCACGGGCCCAGCGCACGGGTGTCGGGGACACAGTGGGCTGCGCGCCTCCTCCTTGGGGCTGGGAAGATGCTGCCGCTGCTGCCCACGCGGAGAGAGCCCAAGGACGGGCTGGAATCTAGGCTCAGGACTTCTCAGGACACTGTGTGCCCGCATGTCCCTGAGTCGGAGAGGAAAAAAGATCACCCACAGGAGATGGAAACGGAAAGCCATTGGCCCTGCCTGGGTCTGGAGCCTGTGGCCCCCGTGAGGGCAGGGACCGGCCACGTCCAGGGCTGCAGCTCCTGGTGCCTGAAGGTCTTGAAGGTCGTGCTTCTCAACAAAACCACGCGGCTCTGGGTCAAGGGTGGCTTCTGCCTGAGCGGGTCTGGGACCCGAGGTGGAGCCCGGTGGCCACGCTGCTGGACCACGTTCCCAGGGCCCGCAGGTGCCCGCTGGGCAGCAGGGACAGGGACGGCGGGGCAGGGCGGGCTGGCTCCAGGGCCCGAGACGGGGTGGCGCGGAGGAGGAGGGAAGACAAACTGAAATGGAAATAAATACCGTGCGCCACAATCTCATTAATGTCTAAAATTAGATTAACGTAATTAAAAATTTAAAAGCCAGATTAAAGCGTGTCAGCCTGGAATTGAGTGCTGAATCATGTTGTGGTCTTCTTGCTCTTTCCTTAGCAGTTTGCTGCTAATGGGTGTTTCAAAGACAACCCGGTTACATGTTGTTCTTTGTGATTTTTAATTATCACCAAACACATCCAATTGGCCCTGTTTCGGAGACATGGCTCTTGCAGGGTGTGGCTGTCACAAGGATCCGAAAACGTTCAGATGGACGCAGGATCCTTTGGGGCAAAGAAGGGAGGCTTAGTCATGTCCTAGTGGCAGGCGTGAGCCTCCCGGGTCACATCTGTCATGGCGACCGGCCTAAATATTATTGAGACTCCCATGTTCTAAGTAGAGAAATCAAGGATCAGAGAGGTAAAGAAATTGGCTTGGGCCACACAGCTCATTAGTGGAATGGCAGTTCTCTTTGGCGTCAAAGCATCTAGGCTTTTCATGATCTCTCTGCAGAATAAAACACCCTGGGGTTCCATTTAAGGGCTGTGTGTGTGTGTGTGTGTGTGTGCAGACAGGAGGCAGTGCCAAGAGACACAGAGACAGAATAAAGGTCTAGTTGCAAAGCGTCTGTCCCTCGGTTCTTGCTGAGCTCCGTCCCGGGCCCATTACCAGCTGATAGAATTTACTCTACATTTGGGGGCTCCTTGGAGCTGACCAGGGGGCATGTGGCCACCCCCACGTCCCTGTTGAGCTTCCGGGTTCCCGGAGCACCTTCCCCTCACCCTGACCTCCCACAGTGAAGCAAGCCCTTTAACAAGAGCCCGGGGGTGGACCTTGCCTTGCCCTCACCCAGATCTGAAGGTTGACGTCCACCCCGAGCTGCCTACACCGGGGAGCTACGTCCATTATTTTTATTCACTTTAGAAGTATTTACTGAGACCCACTGTGCGCTGCCCAGTCTTCTAGCTGCTGAGACTAAGACCCCGAACCGAGACTGGATTCTAGAAGATGCCATGTTAAAAATCCAGGTAAAACACAAAACGGCTCAGCCTCCGGGGAAGACAGATCCGTGGTTCATCAACAATTCAAATTCAGAATCACCCCGTGACTCGGCAACTCCATTCCCCAAGTTACGGAAGACCGAGGCTCAAACCCATGGCTCTGTACACACATAGCCCACACAGTGGAAAAGGCCACCGGTAGGTGAGTGGACACGTAAGATGTGGTCTATCTGTGCAACGGAGTATTACTGGGTCATGAAAAAGGAATGCCATTCGGACCCACGCTGCAGGATGAAATAGCCTCGCGAACACGATGCTAAGTGAAGGCAAGTACAGGAGAAGGGCACGTGTTGTGACCCCATTGATACAAAAGCACGCAGAACAGGGGGCTCCGGAGACACAGAGAGCAAATTGGTGCTTGTCAGGGGCCGGGGAGTGGGCATGGGAGAGCTGCCTGAGGGCTGTGGTTCTGTTCTGCACTAGTGATGTCTGGGAATAGACAGAGGTGGCGGCTGTGTGGCGCTGGGAACGGACGGAAAGCCACTGTACGGTACACCTGAAAGGGCTTATTTTAGGTCACGTGGATTTTATGTCAATTAAAAAAACCCCACAGACTAACTGGATGACCCTAGGTAAGAGTAGGAGGCAATAGGAGCAACAGAGGGGTAACCCACCAAGAATCCACAGGCGAAATGTCAAGGGGTCAAGGGGAGGTGGAGAGGCGCTCCACAGGGCGTCCACCAGGGGGCGACGCCCGTGTGTCTGTGGGCTTTGTGAGGGTGGTAACCGAGGCGCGGGCAGGAACCAGCCGCAGCCCTGGGTGCAGCTGGGTAGGGGCCCTGGAAACTCACTGGTGGGCTACGAAGCGGTGGTGGCACCCTAAGTCTCAGGAGGAAGCCACTGGAGGGTGGTGATCAGGTTACAAAGACTGATTTGAAAAATGGAGGTGAGACTCACAGGTCATCCCATTAGCACTTTTAGGCGAACAATCCAGCAGCATTTGGTCCATTCACAACGCCTGGTGGCCACCAGCCCCGTGTAGTCCCAGGACACTCCGTCACCCCCAAAGGAGACTGGACCACTAAGCAGCCACCCTTGCTCCCCCTGACCCAGCCAACCACCACCTGCTTTCCTCCTCTAGGGACTCCTCGGTTCTCGATAATGCACAGAAATAGAACCACACGATGAGCAGCCTTTTGTGCCTGGATCCTTCGACACCACAGTGCTGTCAAGGACGGCTCACACTGTGCTTGCATTGGTACCTCGTTCCTTTTTACAGCTGCATAATATTCCAATGTTTGGATCTGTTGCGTTTTCTTTCCATTCATCTGTTGATGGACATTTGGGTTGTTTCCTTTTGGTCTTCGTAGATAATGATGTTATAAACGTTTCTGCAAGAGTTTTTGTCTGAACACCTGTTTTCAGTTCTTGGGTGATCTCTGGGGCGCAAATTGCTTGGTCAGGTGGGGATTCTGTTCATCCGGCCATTTTTTTTACAACGGAAGCTCCGTTCTGCACGTACTGACAGGCAGTGTCCTGAAGAAGACTGTTGGCTGCTGTAGGACCCACAGATGGCAGGCAGTGGGTGGAGGGAGCAGGGAGACGGGTCCGGAGGCTGTTGCCATCATCCAGGGAGGAGGTGACGGTGGCAGAGACGTCGTTAGCAGGAGCCGAGGTGGGGCCGTGAGGGGTGAGGCTGGATTCAAGATTGGGAAGGGAGACTCACAACTGACAGAGAACCTCAGGAGGACCCTAGCCGTGGGGGAGGGCAGCACAAAGGCTTCTGTAGTCGGAGGTGAAGTGAGAGCAGCCAGGGGGACCGGCGTCCTGGGGACGGAGAGGGGTGTCTGCACAGTGACTGGTGCTCACTTCTGCAGGGGAGCTGGGCTGCCGGAGAAGACTCCTGAGGACGAAGGTGTCCCTCTGGAAGACACCTTGATGGGCGCTGGGAGGAGGGGGGACTCTGAGACAGGAGGAAGAAAAGACAGAAGGGTGAGGGGACGGATGGGGGGATGGATGGAGGAGATGATGGATGGATAAGATAGACGGCTGGAGGGGCGGGTGGACAAGGTATGTGGGTGGATGGATGGATGGAGGAGTGGATAATATGGATGGGTGGATATATGGATGGATGGACGGATGGGTGGGTGGGTGGATGGGTGGGGAGACAGCTCTGTGTATGTATATGTAAATGGGCGGGTAAGACAAATGGGTGGGTGGACGGAAGGATGGATGGACAAGCGGATGGGTGGATGGTGAGTGTCCTCTGTCCTTCCACGTGCGTGCCAACCCGCAGAGGACAGCTTGTCACTGTGGAGACCTTGTACAGCCACTCTGCGGCCGGGAGGGGTGGTGGCGGCGGCTGTGGTTGGGCCTGGCCTCTCACCTCCCCCTCCTGTGTCTGCAGGGGATCTGCTTCTGGGGACTGGGTGCCTTCGCTTTCCACAGGGCCCTGAAGACCAGCGAGGCTCACCAGAGCTCTCCACCGTCTTGGCAGCACCTGTGTTTTCTGAGCTGAGGCCGAGGTTGCCGGGAGGCGGCGGGTCTTGCAGGCCTTAGAGGCCACGGGGACCTTGGATTGGATTCTGAGAGGAGGGGACCCGTGCCAGGGGGCGGATGTGGTGGCTTCATCTTATTTACATTCCAACGGCTGCTGGGGTGTGTGGATGGCGGACGGGAGGGACAGACAGGAGCAGGGGAGACGCTCGGAGCTCCAGACACCCTGGTCCTGGCTCTGCTGCCCGACGGCCAGGTTCGCGTGCAGTCCAGTGGGTGCTTTGGGGCAGTTCCTGAGGGCCAGGCCCAGCCTCCTGGGTGCCGAGGGGGCCATGGAGCGTTCTGGGCCCCTTGTGGGGCTGACAGTGCAGGGGAAGAGGCAGAGAGGGAGGTGACAGGTGTGACTAGCGGGACACACGGGGGTGGGGCCTCAGAGGGACCTCATGGAGGCGGAGGCCAGGCTCCCAGGGGGCTTCCTGGGGACACTGGTGTTTCAGCTGAGGACGTGAGGCTGGCGGGACTCAGCCGAAGGACACAGGCATGGACCAGGGTGCAGTTTCACCCGGGAAGCCAGTGTGGCTGCGTCAGGAGTTAGGCCAAATGTGACTACCTTATGGTTACGTGCAAGTGGTGCGTGCGTGTGTGTGTGTGTGTGTGTGTGTGCACGTGTGTGTGTGCAGGGCTGGGCACAAGCTGGTCAGCCCTGGGGGTCAGCTATAGATGGGTCATGAGACTCCAGACTCCAGAGGCTGGCAGAGCCGAAGTTGTGGCAGAGCACACGGGGATCCTACCTGAGGGCACTGGGGAGCCACTGATTCTAAAAGAGAGAGGGTATCGCTCCTCCTGTCTTTGTTCCTCTCTCATCGTGGACCTACCGTCCGAGCCCACCTGGGTGAGAGGGGCCTTTCAAACTGAGACCTTAGGAACGAACCCACGTGCGGTGCCTTGGTATAAGAGGTACGGCAGGGAGAATATTCCCAGGGTAATCATCTCTCTTAGATAAAAATGACCTTCTCCCTGTTATGCTCATAAAGGTTTGTTTTGAAAGTTTAGGAAACAGACTAGAAAACTGAGCCCGATGAGAAGCCTGCGGTTCTACTGCGGAGTGGTCACCTGGCTCCTGGCTGGTTGGTGATCCTGCCTGTCATTTAAATTCACACAAAGTCAGGATTTGTATATAAAAGGGCTCATGATCCACACCTGCTCTATGTGCTGTTGCGTGTTTCTTTCACTTGGTGACACAGTGTGGACGGCTCCCGGGCTCCTGTCCCAGGGCTGCAGAGGCCAGGTCCACGGACCCGCTGGAAATCACAGGAACGTATTACGGCGCCAGAGGCCAGAGGCCCAGCCACGGTGTCTGCAGCGCGGCTCCCTCTGGGCCCGTCGGGTGGCCCTCCTGGCCTCTCCTGGCTCTGGGGCTGGTGGGCACTCTGGTGTCCACAGGCCTACAGCCATGTCCCTCTGATCTCTGCCCGGTCACAGGACGTTCTCCCTTTGTCTTCATGTAAGGACCCTGTCATCCTGGACTGGAGACCCACCTTACGACCTCATTTTAACTAATCACCTCTGTAACCCCCTGTTTCCAAACACGGTCGCATTTCGAGGTGCTGGGATCAGGACCTCAACCTGAGTGGGTAGGAGATGCAATCCAACTCCTCACGCCTTTCCCTGTCATTACATTTTGATTTGTTTGTTTGTTTGGGTATTGGGAATTTCACCCAGGGGTGCTTTACCACGAGCCACATCCCCATCCCTTTTTATTTTAAATTTTGAGACAGGGTCACTAAATTGCTTGGGGCCTCACCAAGCTGCTGAGGCTGGCCTCCAACCTGCAATCCTTCTGCCTCAGCCTCCCAGGTTGCTAGGATGCACCACGTCAGGGATGCACCACTACACCCAGCTGTTAGTTTTTAATTGCTACAAAAGATTGCTTTTGATGGATGGACAAGTGTCCAGCGACCAGTCCTCTGTCACGTGGAATTTCCAATCTGCACAAGGACCTTGAAACCACCTGCACAGACATTTCCTCTGCAAGGACCTTGTTGTGGGCATGACCTAGACTCACCAAGCAGCTTCAATCCCTGCCCGCCTATGGCAGACTCGAGTTCTTTGAAACACCAGACAAGAACACAAAGGGAACCTTGCCTGACCAGAGCAGTGACTTGACCAAAATTCCCCCTCTGCAGTCCCGGCTCCTCCAGATCTGGCCGCGTGTTGGAACACGACCTGTTCTAAGTAGATGGTGTCAGTTACTCAGGCCAAGGTGAGGAATGTTCTAGTCCACCCAGGTTCTGTGCATGGGCGGAAAAAAAAGATGTCACTCTACCTCTCAGGATACTACCCCCAAAGGAAACCTGTGTCTGAAAGTTCTAGAACCTCCCCAACCTGAGCAGAAAGCCTCAGAAACACACACACACACACACTCTCACAACACACACACTCACACACACACACTCACACACTCACACACACTCACACACTCTCACACACACACTCACACACACTCACATACATACACACTCACACACACACACTCACACACTCACACACTCACTCACACACTCACATACATACACACTCACACACACTCACACACACACATTCATACACGCACACACTCACACACACTCACACACACTCTCACACACACACACACGAAGCAGGGCCTGCCCTTCTTGCTCTGTCTCATTTGACTATCCCAGTGACCTGGCCACCAGGGCAGGGCCACTCTACAGGAGTCTCCAGGTGTCCTGCTCCAACCGCGTGGCCTCAACCTCGCCACCACTGCGACTAGGGAGCCCCCGGGTGTGCACACCCCTGCACCCCCTACTTCATCTTCCCCTGCGACCTTGGAGGACAGGAGGGTGCTCTGCACCCCGACACCCAGGGAGGGGAGGCAAGCCCTGGGGACACACGCTCAGACCCAGCGGGCACAGCCGGGAGGTGCGGGTGCTGGGGTGGAACCCGGCTGCCCGACTCCCCGGCCACATTTCCAGTCCCCAAACTCCTCACCGTGGGCTGGGACAGGCTGGGACCCTCCTGGCTCTGTCAGCTCAAGGACGGCAGCTTATGTCCATCTGACAGCGCAAGAGACATGCAGACCCAGGAACATGGCCGCGGCTCCGACGCCCCTGACCAGGTGGCCCTTAAGCTGTGAGCCAGGTGGAAGGGGTGGAGCCACCTGGTGGGCGGAGCTTGCGGGGTCCGCAGAGGAACTCACCTGGGAACGGTTTTGTGCATCTTTCTGGGAGTTGGTCCGCGTGGTTCCTCGTGAGAGTGGGTCCTGCCTTCGGCCCAGACAGAACCAACACGGGATCCACAGCAGAACTTCAGATCTGTACGGTAGGTTTTCTGGAAACCGCTGTCAATTTTATTGAGAAAAACCAATTGCCTTTCAGCATCCCAGTCCTTAAAGAGCCTCCCCCTGACCCCGAACCACGCACCCCCAGGTGCCTAGGAGACAGATGAGGGAGGAGCCGGTCGTGGTGGCGCACACCTGTAATCCCAGCCACTCGGGAGGCTGAGGCAGGAGGATCGTGAGTTAGAGGCCTGGTAATGTAGGGAGACCCTCTGCAGCTTAGCAAGACCCTGTCTCAAATTAAAAAATAATAATTTAAAAAAGGACTGGGAATGTTGCTCAGTGGTAAGCGCTTCTGGGTACAATTCCCTGAACCACAAACAGAAAAACCCAGAAATGAAACAGAGAGTAGGAAAGAGGGTGTTTGGATGGACAAAGCTTGGTAGAGAAAATCAGGGGGTGCATCTGGAAGCACCCCACCACCCAGGGTCCACAGACTCTGCCTCAGCCTTGGGCCCCTGTGTCCCTTCATGTCCCCCACAGCCACCTAGGTCTAAGCCACCTGCGGCTGAGCCTATGCACTGATGGGTCTCCCTGCCTGTCCTCCGGGTCCTTCCTGTCCTCTGGCCTCACAGAGGCTGAAATGACTTCTAACCTCCCGCCGTGGGGACAGCGTCCCTGGGAAGCTTGGGATGGTGGCTGCGCAATGGGACTGACCGGCGGGCTCTCCTGGTCTCCTCCTCCTGTCCCTTCCAACTGCACTGGCTCAGCCCCTCCCCTGCTCCTGTCCCCAGCTCGCCCCTGCCTGCGGCCTCTGTATTTGCTGGCATCTCCTGCCCCTGGAGCTCTGCAGGGCCACCCCCTCCTCAGCACCCAGGGTGTCACTAGCTCCTGCCTCTCGGTGGAGGCTGCCTGGATCCCGTCCCTCGCCACCTGGCCGTTGCTGTCCCCCGTGGCCCTATCACCACGCAGATCGTCTTTTACTGACCTCTCTGACTCGCCCAGTGGAATGCGAGTCCCTTGGAGAAGCGTCTGAAAACCGAGGTGCTCAATCAACATGGCTGAGGAGGGAGGATGGGCAGGTGGTCAGGGCTGTCCTCAAAGGTGACGGTCAAGCAGACCCCAGCCAGCTCTCAGGGAAGCGGGAGTGGGCCTGGGGGTCCCAATGTTGCAGGTGAGTGACGGGGTGTTCCCCAAATCCAGGGAGGCGCAGCTTCACCCCATTTAGTGGTACATGATGGTCCCCGCTGGGGAGAGCCAGGCCACGGGCCGTGAGGACCCCGAAGACTCCAGCGGAAACCATGTGGCTAAGGGCTGCTGCTCCCACAGAAACCTGCAGGAGAGCCAGGCCGTCGGGCAGCCGCGGTGCTCCCAAGAGGGCCGATCAATCTCCGTTTGATTTGTTTAAAGACAACAAATAAACAATGTGGGGCTCTTTGCAAGGTCTGGGTCCCTCCTTTGCTGAAATTTGGGGAAAGGAGGCAATTTGAAATTGCCGGTTAGGACGCGACAGGCAGATCACATCCATGGCTCAATCGGATCCCCCTGTAATCATAGCTAATAGCTGTATTTTTCTACTACTAAACAATCCTGATTTTTTTTTTAAAAAAAAATCTAACTATAGAGCTGGCTGCATGACACTAGCCTGCTCTCTCCCACTTTGTTCTAATTTCGTCCCAGGCTGAGGGTGACCGGCTGACCCTCGGAGGGGGAGAGCCTGCAGGGGTGTCTGCAGAGACTTCTTGAGAAACCCAGGACTGCACACCTTTCCTGGAATTCAAAGGGCCCGTGTTTTTTTCTAGGATCAGAACACAGAAGGCTCCTCTGCCTCCACTTCCTTGACCTCTGCCAATCCCTGAGCACACAAATATGTCCCTCCCTCAGCAGAGTCCTTTGATGACTTCCCCACGGCTGCCCGGCTACCTCTGAACCACTCAGGTGGCTTGCCTGGCCCAGCCAGCCTGGCCCTGACCCACCTCCTGGCCCCAGCTTCCTCCCATCCCCACACAAGCCTTTTTCGTTCACGTTCAGCTGCGAGAAGTATTTTCTGCAGTCCCCGATGCATGGTCAAGGTCAAGGGCTCTGGGAGCTGGGAGGCTCCTTTCTAATTCTGGCTCCACCACTTATGGCTGTGTGACCTTGAGCAAGTCATCTGACCTCTCTGGGCTGCAGGGCCACACCCAGGACACAGGGATGCTGGGAGTCTTTGCTGCATAAGGGAGCTGTGGCAGCAGGCACACTGGTCACGGCCCGGTGCCGGGGCAGTGGTTGGCACATGTATGTGCCCGGCAGAGGGTGGTTGTGAGCGTCTCTCCTCTGAAGTGATTTTTTCCTTTATGCACCTGCCATTTTCTCAGCCAGGATTACTGTTCTGCTCCAATCCTCCCTCCCTGTCGGACTCATCTTCTAGTTTTTAGCGTGGACATGGCCACTTCCTGGAACCCTTCTGGGGCCACATCTTGGATTGGGTTCCTGTCCCTGAATCCAGTGGCACCCTCAATGTCCTCAGATGTCACCCATTAAAAAAATATATATATATATATATATTAGTTGTAGGTGGACACAACACCTTTATTTTATTTATCTTTATGTGGTGCTGAGGATGGAACCCAGGGCCCCACCTGTGCCAAGCGAGTGCTCCACCGCTGAGCCCCAGCCCCAGCCCCCCTCCCCCAGTGTGCTCTAAGGGCCTGTTTGTGCATCTGTCTGACCAAGAGCCAGGGTTTCTCAACCTCAGCACCATGGACACTTGGGGCCAGCTCGTGTCAGGGGTGGAGGGGGGTCTTGTGTGTTGAGCGGCACCCTGACCTCCACCGTCACTCTCCGTTGTGACAACGAACACAATGTCTCCAGATGTGGCCGAGCCCCCCTGGAGCTGGGCATGACATCTCCCCTGGGTGAAGCCATCACACTAGACTCTGAGCTCTGACTGGGCAGGAGCTCGGCTGTCTTGCTTGCCCTCGATCCCCAACCACTCAAAGGGCACGGAGCATGTCCATGCCCCCACAATGGCACATCTGTCAACGCTGGACCAAGGATAAGACCCACAACCTGAAGATCCCTAATGGAGCAGGAAAGTTCCTGTCACCTAGTGATGCCTGGGGCAGGTGACGTCCCAGTGTGGAAGACAGCACACGCGTAGGTGGCATGACGAACGTCCCGAGTGTCCGGTTGTGTGAAAGTCCAGCACACACTGTGTATAGCCTGCCATGCTTGATGGTGACAATACATGACCGTTGCTGCTTCATGCATGACCACGGGATGCTTCATATCATTCTAGAATATTCCTTCTCCTTAGAAAAAAGCATTTCCCATAAAACAGCGCTCCGTGTCACATGCCACCACGCGTCACATGTTCCCGTCTTTTGACAGTGTCGCTTTCTCCCTCTTCCTTGTGCTTGGTTTCACCTCATGCTGCCGTGGTCCTCACGGCCCTAGGAGCAAGACGGTGCAGTCCACACGCCTGCACACGCGTGGGCACACACACGCACACGTGCACAGCCTGGGCGTGTTGGGCTGTGCCCTCTGGGTTTGGGTGAGTCCGCTCTGTGACGTTTTCACAGTGGCCTGTTGCTTGGGACACGTCCCCATCCTCAGGGGACAGGACTGCTCTCACTTGGTCCTCCCAGTGTCCGAAGAATGGCTGAAAAGCGACGCTGGACTGAGTCCCCAAGCAAGGGACAGTGGCTGCCCCCAGGAGACCGAGCTGCCTGCCTCCTGCGCGGTGCCTGCTGTGGGGCTGGCTCCGCGAGTGGCCGGTGACCGTCCTCTCAGGGTCTGAGAGCCGCTGCTGCGGCGCCCAGGAGAGCTGGAGAGGGGGCGTCTGCGGCCCTCCCAGGCCCCGCGCGTCCCCACCTGCGGGCAGGGCCAGAACCTGTGCTCTCGCAAGCTCACGGGGTCTGACTCATGCTCAGCCCTTCCCGCCCCTGGCTGCTCCTGGAGTCCGCCTGGAAGACTTTTTAAGGAAAGGGCATCTGCAGGTGACAGTCTCCCCATCCGGCTACAGGAGAAGCTCAGGTGGGGGCTGACAGTCGCACTTTCCACCTGCATCAGGTGATCGCCGTGCACCCAGGGACACGTCCCTGTGCAGACGTCCCCCCCATCCCTCTGCCTCCCACCTGAGACCTTTGGGAGAGTGCATTAACTCTCCAGGCCACCAGAGGGCCCGTGACAGCACAGAGAAGGGACAGGTGATCACTTCAGGGAATGGGGCACACAGGGTCACGGACCTCAAATGCACAGGCAGAGTGACAATCGGGGACCCCCCTCCTAGCTCTCCACGGGAAATACCCAGCGCGGAGCAGGAGGCGTCCGGAGGGCTCAGAGGCCGAACCCCGGCTCTCGCAGCAACCCTCTGAGAGCAAAGAGGGCTGAGCCGCTCTGCAGGCTCTGGATTTGCCACACCAGGTTCAAAGCCAGGTCCAGGATACTCTAGCAGAATTGGTTTCTGAAACCCTCCGTGTCTCTGGGGCCATGAAAGCTCCTGGGGTCAGAGGTGGCTGCAGTGTAGCCTACAGAGCAGATGTGACGTCAGACGCACCTGTCTCCAAGGAGACCGCCTCCCCCTCCCAGTTCCCCCATCTCACCTGGAGGTGACACGAGAGGGTCAATCGCTAGCACAGAGCATGCTCCTTGACTCAAGGTGTCCAAAGCTGCCACAGGACCAGCAGCAGCACCCAGAACTTGTTAGAAATGCGAGTTTTCAGGCTTTGCCTCCAAATATACAGAATCAGATACTCTGGGGGTGGGGGAAGTCACTTCACTTGTAAAACCAGAAGAGGAGCAGTACCTCTGTCTCAGGCCCTCTGTAAGGATGTCTTCAGTCTGTTTTCAGTTACTACAACAGAAAACCTGAGCCTGGCTCATTTATAGAGGAAAGAGGTTTATTGAGCTCAGGGTTCAGGAGGCTGGCGAGTTCAAGAGAATAATCCCAGCATTTGCTAAGTGCCTTGTGGTCCAGCAAAACATGGCAGAAAGCAGAAGGGCAAGCAGGCGTGGGCAGCAGAGCCCAACACAGGGGCAGCCTCATTCTGTAACACCACTTTCAAGGTAACTGATCCAGTCCCATGAAAACTGTTGGTCTGTCTTCACAACCTAATCCCCTCTTAAAGGCTCCCTCTGCCCAACCCAACAACAGCAATCAGAGTTCAAGGGGACAGACCATATTCAAGGCGTAGCAAAGGGTTAAATGAGATGGACGTATAAACGATTTAGCACAGTGCCTGGCGGAGTTGCTGTCGTTGCTACTACAACTATTATCGTCTTCAAAGTTCCTGCCTCGTGCAAGCTTTGGAAAGAGGTTCCTTAAAACTCTGCACAAATTCCTCTTGTTGGACTTTGCCGAGTGCTGATTTTGCGCTCAGAATGCTCCCCGTGGACTACGGCATATGGAACAGGAGCAGCACGTCCAAAGGGCCCCACGGACACCTTGGCCGGCTCTCCAGTTCACTCTGAGGGAGGCTGTCACTAGGAGCAGGCAGCTATTTACTGTGGGGTCCCGTGATGGACGGTGATCTATTTAAGTGTGTCCAGCTGTCAGAAAGACCAGCTGTCCCTCTGCCAACCAGGAATAAAGACGTGGGCTTGGGGCAGAGGACACTCAGACGGCCGAGAGGACCCGTGGGTATTCACTGGTGGCAGAGGAGAGGGGACGGGGGCCGAGGGGGGCAGCGTAGGCAGCTCTGCGTGGCCTTGCAGGGCTGGTGGAGTCCCCAGAGGACCGAGTGGAGGAGGAGGAGGTCTCTGCCTGATGTTTGGGAATTTTCTGGTGGGAGAGGGGACGGTGGAGTCGAAATGGACCCGTCACAAGATTGAACAACCAGGTGACACGGGGAGAAAGGCTGGGTGGAGACGGCGGCCTTCGGCCGGCTGGGGCTTGGCTCCCTCTGCTCTCCTGGCAGGGACCTCTGTCCTGGTCACATCTCCTGAGTCTCTCCCCACTGGTCCCAGCAGCTAAGGGCCACCTTTCTCTGAGACTGGAACTGGTCATTAGAAATCGCATGCCAGTGTGGCCATCTGCCACCGGCCAGAGTGGACAAGACTAATACCTTCAGGAAATGAGCCAGAAACAAGAGGGCAAGGGATTGACACCAAGAGAGACCAAGGAATGCACGGGTCACAGAAAGCAGTTAAATGAGAACACGGCTCAGAGTAAACTCCATGGCCCACATAAACACGTGACGTAAATGTAGAAAGCACTTCCTGCCTGCCACGTGGCCCGCGCAACCTAAGCAGGGGTAGGGACACAACTGGCCATGTGGCACGAAACTCAGGTTGCTGTGCCCTCAAGGGGGATGTGGCTGAGCTCCTTCCACTCTGGGGAAAGGAGTGTCTTCTCATGAACCCTCAGGCTGAGGAGGAGGCTCAGCGCTGGGCTCAGGGACTCTGATGTGGATCTATTTAAATGACACTTGGACTCGGAGGCTCTAGGGCTGGTGGTGAGCAGAGCAAAACAGGGACATTCCCTTATGAATGTCCCTGTCACAGGGGAAGCTCCCCAGTCAGCCTAGCAGCGATCCCTACTGCTTCAAGTAGTCCACTCCACGTAGAGTCTGACCCCAGCTCTGCTCTCCCCACTGCATGACCTTGAACTTGTTCTTAAGGTCTCTGAGCTTCATTTTCCTTGTATGCCAAACCGGGGCCATGACACTTCTTTCAGAAATTTCGGGAATCAAAGACTATTGACAAAGCGTCCAGCAAAGTGCCCGGCCCACAGGGGACTTCTAATCAATGGTCCTCATCTGTGTCCTTGCGATATTACTTACTGCTGGTCCTACCACCATTATATGGCCCCCAAGCCAGATCCAAGGTGGGTCTGTCAACGGCAGGATAAGGGACTATTAGAACAGAGCGGCCGCGGGCTGCAGAGGGATGTGCTTCTCTTGGGAGATGCGTGCTGAGGAATTGGGGTGGGCGTCGTGACGTAGGCAGTTGGCTGCCGTCTGCCTTCAGATGATTCTTAAAACACCTGTTTGTGTCTCCACAGGGGAAGGGGGGCACAAGCCGAGGTCGCGGTGTTGGCCGTTTGGAATTGAAGGTGGTGCCTGTGCAGCCTTCCTCCGGAGTCCAGAGTCCTGGGTTCAGGGTCCACTCTCCCGCTTGCCAGCTGTGGGACGACTTCTGGAAAGTCACAGAAACACGCTGTGCTCAGTGTCACCCATGCAAGGTGGCAGTCGTGGTCACTGACCCAGGGCTTTCCCGAGGATGACAGGAGCCACTGTGTGTGGAGCCGCTCCCTGACCAGCCTCGTGGTCCACGGGGGCTGCTGCCTGGTGGGTGGTGGGGAAGTGCCCAAGGGCTCAGTGGACGGTGGACAGGGAGAGGGGGAGGGCAGCTGGGGGAGGGGGAATGAAGAGGGAGCCCCGCAGGTGTCCCCACGGCCAGGAGATCCATGTGACTCTCTGCTTTGCTCTTGGTGGCTTCAGTGTGCTCCAGGTCTGGACGGCTGTGAGTGAGGGGAGTTATGACAAGTTCACCTGCAAAGCGCCAAGGCCACCCCTGGGGTCTGGCTGCAAACGGAGCCATCAGACGTCACCCCCTCCAGAAGGGCGCCAGGCCCAGGAGCAAGCGTGGCCTGTCCACTCAGCCTGGGCATCCTGCCAGGAGCCTCCAGCAGAGCCACTGCCCCTCGGGGACCATGCCCCAGCTGCCCGGTGCCCGCCGCAGGCCCGGGGAGACAGGATGGAGAGCCTGCCCGTGAGGGCACCCGCTCCCAGGGGTGGACTCCACTGTTGGAATCACAGGCTTTCTCCTGCCCCGTCCCTGGCCACCTCGCTCCCACGCGGCTCTCTGGCCTGCTGTGTCTCCAGCCCACAGGGGACTCTCCCTCCTTCTCGGGCCACCTTGTCCTGGGTTGTCCTTCAGCATCAAGCCTCCTGACAACTCCCTGAGGCCACTAGCCTCCTTGTCCCCTGTTGGTGTCCCCTGGCCTCTGCTGGACAGGCCTTGTGACCCCTTGGGCCAAGCCCTCTCCTGCCCCCAGGATCCTTATCCAGATGCAGGGGACCTATCTCACACAGGGGGGCGTTTAATTGGTCTCAGCCCAGGCTGCGCAGCGGGTGCTGAGATGAGGACGATCTCTCTTCTCCTCACCTTCTGTCTCAGTTCTAGGGTGACTGTCCACTGTGCTTCTCCACGAAAGGTCTGCAACATGCATCAGGAGTGATTCCACGTCTGTCACTTTGTTCAGCCTTGGGAGGGCCCGTGCCTGGTCCCCAAAAGGCCCTCAAAAGGTCTGATAAAAGCCAGGCGCATGGCAGCTCAGGAGGCTGAGGCAGGAGGATCTCTGGTTCAAAGCCAGCCTCAGCCAAAGCGAGATCCTAAGCAACTCAGGGAGACCCTGTCTCTAAATAAAATGCAAAATGGGGCTGGGGACGGGGCTCAGGGGCTGAGTGCCCCTGAGTTCAATCCCCAATATGCCCCCCACCCCCGCAAAAATAAAAAGTCTGATCAATGAGTGAGGAGTGAGCACTGGTTTTTGCTTTTTTAATTTTTTTTTTTTTTAATGCTACTGGAGATCAAACCCAGGGCCTCATGCCTGCTGCACAAGTGCTCTGCCACTGAATGTATCCCCAGCTGCTTTTCAAACATTGCATGTTGAGCCATCGCCATCAAAATACAAATTACATTCTTCTTCACTGAACCAGATAAAATGGTCTTAACATTTGGTGGGAGAAATAAAAGAGCCAGGATAGCCACAGCGATTCCTGAGCAAGAAGAGCAACACCAGAGACACCACAGTGCCTGATCTCCAGCTGTACTGCGCGCTCCAGCAGCGGAGAGCTGGTGTGGGCATCCAAACAGAGGAACAGGACAGGGGACCCAGAGACACACCCACAGGTTCCAGTCATCAATACTCAACAGAGATGCCCCAAACACCTGCCGGAGAAAAGCCAGCCTTTGAAACAAATGGTGCTGGGGAAACCGGATATCCACATGCAGAAGGGTGAGACCGATCCCTCTCCCTCACTGCACACAAGGTAACTAAAAGTGGACCCCAAATCTAGGAATTAGATCAGAAACCTTGCAGCTGCTAGAGGAGAACGGAGACCAACAGGATCAGAGAGTGCAGGCTCCAGCTTCCGTAACGAGGTCCCTGAAGCTCAGGAAATAAAACCGAGGATCAATAAGTGGGATGCCACCAAATAAAACAGCTTCTGTGCAGCCAAAGACTCAAGAAATGGGAGGGTCTCTGCCAGCTGCTCCTCTGACAGATTAACCTCCAGAATACATAAAGAACCAACAAGTTCAACACCAAAAAAAAAAAAAATCAATAAATGAGCAAAAGAACTAAACAGACCCGTCCCCAAAGAAGGAACACAAAGGCCAAAAATATATGTAAATAAAGGTCCGACACCTTTAGCAGTCAGGAAAACGCAAATCAAAACTACACTGAGAGTTCATCTCCCTTGAGTTAGGACGTCAGCCAAAAGAATATAAATAATAATAAATGCTGGCAAGGATGTTGGGGAAAAGACGCGCTCAGACGTCCCTGGCAGGACTGTGGGCCAGTACAACTGCCCTGGAAAGCACTATGGAGAGTCCTCAAAAAACTGGGAATAGAGCCTCCACAGGATTCGGCTATCCCTCTCCTCAGTATTTATCCCACATAACTAAATCCAGCTGCCATAGTGATTCGGGCACTATTTATAGCAGCACCACTCAAAACGGGCGAGTTGTGGAGCCAGCCCAGGGGCCCATCGATAGATGAATGGATGAAGAAAATGTGGTTGAGATACACATTGGAGTATTACTCAGCCATGAAGAAGAATGGAATTAGGGCGTGTGCTGGTGAGCGGATGGAGATGGAGAACATGGTGCTGGGTGGGAAGAAGTCAGTCTCAGAAAATCAAGAGTTGAGGGTTTTCTCTCGTATGCAGAAACTAGAGCCAAATAAGGGGGAACATAGGGCAGAGTCAGATATCCTAAGGACAGAGGGAAGATCAGCAGGAGGAGGAGGAGGAGGCTGGGGGTGGGCAGGAGTGGGGAAGGGAGGGGTTGTGCAGTGAACTGGCAACCTTACACACCACGAGCACGTGGCACACACCAGTGAGTTCACCTTATGTGCATCTATAGAGCACTGTTAAAATACACGGAAAAGTAAACAGAAGGAAGAAAGCAGAACAGAGAAAGGGAAATGGGGGGGGAGAGGGGAAGAGAGGAAGAGGGGACAGCAGGGACCGCAACGGAGCACATTAAATTTCATACCTGAGTCTTCGTCAAAATGAGCCCAACTAGTACATAATAACCAAAGGCACTCGCAAAAAATGAAAAAAAATAAATAAAAATTTTATGTTGGGTCTGGGTCTCATTAAGTTGCCAAGGCTGGCCTCCAACTTTCGATCCTCCTGCCTCAGCCTCCCAAGCCACTGGGATTACAGGTGTGCGCCATGGCGCCTGGCTTGGTTTTCAGTGTCCAAAGCACTTTTATATATTCTGTTAAATGGTGTCATAAATATTAGATCTTTTTTTTTCTTATAAAAACAGCAGTTTCACAGGTTTTTACTGGTTTTACTCTCTCTTTTGATCTTGGATGGTTGGAAAGATGAGGAATATAATTATTACTTTATAAATAATTGAACCAAGAACAGAGGGCAAAGGATGTGGACAGTTGGCTGTCTGGGAACCTCCGTGTGCCCAGGCTCTGGGGGGCATTTGATGGTTTCACTTAATTTTCACAACTATTCTCATAACAGCAGAAGCACCGATTCTCTAGCTCACGATGCAGAGCCTGCATTCAGGAGGCCTCGAGGACCTGCTCACGGCCCCGGCAGGAAGGTGAGAGGCCCAGAATCCAACCTGCGTGCCTCTGACTACATTGGGTGTTTCCTGTGCGCAATGGTGACACACCTGGAGAACCTGTCAATTGGGTCAGAAAGCATGTGACACTATTAGTGTGCAAGAGTAAGGACAAGCGTCAACACCTCCTCGCGTCCATCCTGGGGAGAAGGGATAAATGAACGGGAACCTTGAAATGTTGGAATAGCACATGGCCATGAAGATGAATGATTAGAGGTGACGCTCCATCCGCGCTGCGGAGGAAAAACACTAAATGTGGATAAAAGAAATCCAACTGCTGAAGAGCATCCTAATTTAGATCAAGGTTTAAAAATGCATAAAATGGCTGCGGTGCCTTGCTCAAGGGTACAGATGAGCCATGAAAGTGCTCACATGTAAGACATCCCAAGCACCAAAGGCAAAACTGGTGGAAGGCCTGGGCTGTATTGTAGGAGAATGAGCAGGAGGTCTCAGTGGTCCTCTGGGCTTTTGTTAAGCGGGTCAGGTATTTGCTGTTAATTAATTCTAGTTTATTTTTTCTAGCAGAAATTCTTAATTTTTGCCTTCCGAAGGCTGCCGGCTGGCTAGGGATGGAACTTGACAACTCCACATTCTGTGTGGATCGGGATCCGGGATCCGGTGCTCTTTCCCTGCAGGGGGCTGTCCCCGGAACCGAGGTGAAATGCGGTGCTGAGTGGTCTTCCCTTTGCCTCTGCCCTTCCCTGTTCCTGCCGTCACTCTGGGGGGTTCTTTCCAGTTGCTGGCGTTGCCCGTGCCCCACAGGGGAGCTTGGTTTCTGCTCGGCTGCAGCTTCAAGCGAGAGACTGCACAGCACAGCACGCAGACCCCCGGCCTTGATTGAAATTCTTGTTGCTATCCCGTTGCTCAAATATGCCCTCACATGAAACCCTTGTGAACTCTGCGCTCCGAGCCCGTCTTCAACAGGAAAGTCAAATTTACATACTAAAAAAATGCAGAAGGACCAAATGGACGGAATCCAAAGGCATGACATTGATTCAGTGGTTTTGCCAAAACCAAAGTGCCCCCTGCAGAGTGCTCGCCACCCCTGTTGGCCGCTGGCACACGGTTTGCCCTTCCTA
>NW_026000185.1:12104491-12109363 GCF_001458135.2 Marmota marmota marmota | reverse complement strand
AGCCTCCTTGCTTCCTGATAGCCTCCTCTGCCTTATTATTATCATTTTCTCCTGAGCACTTATTCCCATCTGTAAATTAAATAAGATATAAATTAAAATTAAATCAATGGAATTAAGCCAAATTCAAGCTTAACTAATTAAATCCAGTGTAGTTTACTGGTCTAACTTGCTCCTTGTCTATCCACCGCCCACTAGAAAACATGGTGAAGGCAGAGATCTGGTCTCCTCCACCGGCTACACCGTCCCCAGTGCCCAGGACAGAGCCCGGGACAGGCAGGCCCCGAGGAAAGGCGTATTCTGTGATCTAATGCAGGATAAGCCCGAGTGGGCATTTAGGTGCCTAGAAAAGCTGAGAGGGCGGTGGACTCTGATTTGGGCAGTCCATGGAGATCTGGGGCTAAGGACACCCAGTTTCATTTCCATGAGAACACCACGCCCCGGGGAACCCTCGGGAATATGCTCAGGCTGGTTCACAAGCAAGACCCAGGATGTCCCTGGAGATAGCCACCTTAGTTAATCCCCTTAGTTATGCCACACGTGATCAAAGCCACTGATAGCTCCCAGATAATCAGTTGGTGCCAGCTCAGCACCCACCTGTGCTTTCCCCTCTCCAGTGCTGACACATGGATATTCTTCACCCGGTGACACGACTCCAGTCCCGGTGACACGACTCCAGTCCCGTCCATCCCCAAAGTGCACCCACCTCTGCCCTCCGGTCTTGCCTGGTTGGTATCAGGAGAACTGGTGCCTTCTAGCTCGGCTGCCCCACTCAGCTCAGGTAAGCAGAGTGTTCAGAGGCCACTCGGATTTAGGGGTTCTTCTTCTGCTCCCCACGAGCTTCTTGGCATCGAGGACCCCAGAATCTACCAGGAATGACGGCTGTCCTTGGCGAAGCATGTTCAACAGCCCCCAAGGCACAATCCCAGAGTCTGACAGATGGGACTCTGTCGTGTCGTTTAACCCACAGCACACATTGGCCTGTGCCCCGTGTCAACACATTGACACCCACACAAACACGCAAACACACGCAGGAGTGTAGGCACATGCTGAGGCCACCCTCCAGAGACACACGGGATCCTTGGCCTCAACCCAACCAGCGCTTTCTGGAAGATAACGCTGGAAGCTGTCACCGGCTTGCTGCGTAAGGGAAGGGACACGGATTCTTTCCTCAGACGGCAAGCTCTTTGTCTTCCTCTGGAATTTGGTTTGGGATTGACCAGATCACACCCCCAACAGGGGCTATTCTGATATCGCCCTTTCTCAGCTAAATTGCTCTAGCTAAGGATTATTCATTTCCAGGAAAACCATTTGCCTTGGAGATGTGCCACCAATATGGGGGGAAGGAGCGTCTCTGGGCTCTGGGTTGAGAAATGAGGCAATCACGGGGCGGGGTTGGGGGGATCAAAGGAGGAGCGCTCTACCATCATTGTTATTTTTTTGATCGTTGAAACTGAGATAAATGTTCTGAGGGCAGTTTCTCTGATCGGACAAAGTCAACTTCACCGATCTGACGGAGGAAGATAAATAAGGGACCTGTGTCTCCAGGGAGCCGGCCAAGCTCAGAGTTGCTCCCCGGTTCCCCGCCGTCTCCTGTGTCCCCCGCCTCCTCGGCTGGCTTCTTGCTGGAAACCTTTTTGATTTCAAAAGGGCTTTCTCTATTCGGTATGGAGTGATCCATCTTAGTATTGTAACTCTGGAATTAAAGAGCACACAGGTAGACACACGTGTCCACATGCATGTGAACACACACCTGCACACACACGTGAAAAACCATGCAGCATCACTTCCAAACTTGTCTATAGAAGGCACATCCAGCCACTGGGGATGGGAACACTTTTGAAGGAGGCTGAATTGTTCTCTCAGTAAGTCCCACAACAGTATTCTCTCCCATTGGTCATCCAAACCCATTTGCCCTATGGGGAATTATTGCATTAAGGGAAAAAAAAAATCCTATTAGCTGTGTGTTCCACTCAATGCCATTAGATGGATTTCTCCCTCAACAGAAGGCGCAATTGTAGTTTTTCTCAATCTCATAATTTTAAAAAAAGGGTGATAAGCTCTGAGTTCTGAATCAATTCACTCAGATTCCAGCCTGCACCCTCTATTGCTCCTAAAGTAACAACACAATCTGGAGTTTCCACGGGCATCCTTGGTGCTGGGCTGGGAGAACTGGGCATGGTCCTAGTAAGGTTCTTCCTCTGGGTCTCGCTGCCCAGGAGATCTGTAGCTGGAACTCAGGAGCCTGTGACTTGGATGGAAAACATTTGCATATCAGTTTTAACTGTCGCCTCAAATGTAGCATCTCAGTTAATTGTGAATGTAAGCAAAGATGGCAACAGTCATACCTGTGATGTTTTTTTTTTTTTTTTTTTTTCCCAGAGGAGTCATGCACAGTTTGTATCAAGACATGGACTTCTTTTGTAACCAATGTAACCTATTTTATGTATTTTGTATTTTATTTTATTTTGGTGGTGCTGGGGATTGAACCCAGGGCTTTGCCCATGCTAGGCAAGCACTGTACCAATTGAGCTATTTTATGCATTTTACGACATTGTTTTAAGAAGGGCTCCAAGGGCTTCCTTAGAAGGCAAAGCAGCGCATGTCATAGTACGTGGTAAGACTCGTGCTCCTGGGGTCCTGGGCATCAGTCAGTAAAGGGCATAACCTGACCCAGGAGGTGGAGGTACCTGGACAACCACGTCTGGGAATCTCCTTCCTTTGGACTTTGAAGTTTTCTCAACCACCCAGAAAAAGACTCATTCTAACACCCCAGGGTGGAATCTGTTAACACTGGTGGATTCGAGGTTCTCCAGAGCAGCAGAGGGGAGAGAGGAGACCCCAGACCCCTTCTCTCCACGTGTAGAAGTGGAGTCACGCTCCGTATTGTCTTTTGCAAACTTTCTTTGGAGTGCTCTGGTCACCGCGTTATAGACAGGGAGCCAAGACAGAGAGCTGAAGTCCCTTACCAGGGTCCTGTGTCTGGAAGGACACGCTGAGAACCTTGTGGATTTCAGGGGAGGCATGTGACCTTGGAGGCTGTGTACTTGACCAGCGGGCAATCCTGCCCTCTGCCGTGAACCACCACAGCGATTCTCTGGGCAACTTAGTTTTCATGGCCGCTGCATATTATGGGAATGCAACGTGACTGAAAGCTGAGTCTGCCCTGGACACAGCACCATTTCTTGAGAGAAATCAGAGAAATGACCAAAGCAGTAGCAGCATCGATAGTTCCTCCTAGTGGCCTGTAATCGAGTCACCATGGTCTGTGGCTCAAATACCTGACCTTACTTTACATTTCTAGAGCCTCTGGCTTAGGGCACCCACTGGGCCATCTCCTTCCAGAGAACTGCCATGCGCCCCCTAATGACTGAGTGAGGAATTGCACACTCCCGGGCCCAGGGGGAGCCACCCAGGCCTCTTGCCCTTGGAGAAGGAGAGAACTCTCTCTGGGTGTCCCTCGGGGACCTGAGGAGCATTACTGCTGTCCGAGGCCCTGAGCCAGCATCTGAATGAGACGTGGACCCTTCAGTGTTCACTGCAGACACCTGGGTGTCTGATAAAATTGTTTTCACAGTTCATCTGGCTGGATGCATGGAACCCTAGGCCCCCCCACCCCCTACCACCAGCTCATGTTAACTGAATAGCTTTTGTTTGTTTGTTTCCCAAAAATATACAGATTTCTAACTTCCTGGGGGAAAGTGCATAAATGAAATGAAATATGCTTGAAATTAATAAAAATCTAAATGACACCAATCAGCAATTTGTACTTTCTACTGGGGTTTTCTGCTTTCTGCTGGGCTCAGTGCAACTTTCCTGTGTGTCTCATCTGACCTTTTCCACAGCTCCAGGAGCTAGAGGTAAATTATTCCATGATCCAACTAAAGCTCAGCAGCTAAGACATTGTTGAGATCCCTGCAGATGGTCTACCATGAAACTGGGGGTCGAATGCAGATCTCAAAGCCCAGAATAGTCTTCTGTTAACTACATACATGTACATACATGTACACACGTGCACATACACAAACACACACGTTAAGGATAGAAAAGACCAGTTATTCATCTAAGCTACCTTCTGCACAGCAAACTTATCATCGAAGAAAATCTACAGTGCTGATATTAGAAAGAGAAGTTAGTTACCCATAGGCAGGAGAGAGGGGGCTACTATTCATTGTAGTAGAGTTTTTGAGTATTTAACTTATACTAAGATATTATTTTAAATCAATGAAAGTAGCCAATCAAGCCCCATAAGTATATTAAGAGGATGATTCATAGTGACCAGGTATGATTTAACCCGGGAATGTAAGGATAGTTCATTATTAGAAAGTCAATCTAGATAACACATCATATTCACAAAGTGAAGAAAAATTTATAATCACCTCAGTGGATAAAGAAAAGTCATTTGACAAAACCCAACACCTTTCCATGATAAAACGACAACATCAACAAGCACTCAAAAAACCAGGGAACGTCCTCAATATGATAAGTGGCATTTATGAAAAGTCCACATCTGAGTTCAAACTCAGTGTGAAAGACTGAATGCTTTCCCCAGAAGATTAGGAAAAAGAGAAAGATGCCTGCTTTCTTCACTGGAATTCAACCCTGTACTAGAAGCTGTAGCCAGTGCAATTAGATAAGAAAAAGAAACTGAAAGCAAATTGGAAAGGGAAAAAGAAAAAGAATCTCTGGTTACAGATGGCTTGATCCTGTATGGAGAAATCCAAAAGAGTCTCCAAGAAAGCAATAGAGTTAATACACAAACTCAACAGAGTTCCAGGAGATAAGATGAACCCCCAAAACGTAGTTCACCAAAAGTGAGCTACAGAGTCAATTTAATCTCTATCAAAATTTCAACATCCTTTTTTTTTTTTTTTT
>NW_026000185.1:12090532-12104484 GCF_001458135.2 Marmota marmota marmota | reverse complement strand
TTCCAGGCCCTGACACTCTTGGAAACTCAGCTGCTACAAACACCCTCACGGATCAAACCTGCTTCTGCTTCCCCACTGACCCCTGAGGATGACACAGACTGGAGCCAGTAAGATCGTAAATATGAATGCAAACCCAGGCCCTGAAATCCCGCTGCAGCACCAGGTTTTCCGTGGGCCAATCGGATGACCTAAAGGTGCCCATATTCACTTTACAATGCTCATTGAAATGAAAAGAGAAATGACAATAATTAGCATTCATGGAGCGACACTTCTGTGCCCGGCACTGTTGTGAGTACTTATCAAACCCTCTCTGCTCTATAAGGAGGGCACTACTATGATCCCTATATTACAGATGAGAAGACCGAGGGCCAGAGTGGTGACACTGACTTGTCCTGAGTCATTCACTCAAAAGATTCCCAAGGGAAGCCCTCACAGTGAACTTGCATGTCTCTGATCAGCCACTGGGGACACGAAAGGGTTCCTGGGCTCTCCTCTGGTCTCACCAGCCCACAGAACAAAGTCCAAGGCCCTGAGTTTGGAAACGGGGGCTTTCTTCGTCTTGCCCACTGGCCTCCCTTGCTGACCCCTTGCTGCTCCTCCTCTCAGTGCCCCTCTGTGCTGCTCGGCACCTGGAGACGCCAACAGGGTGGGGAGCTCTCTCCTGCTTTCTCTTCCCTGTGCTTTAAAGCCTTATTCCTGTTGCAATGTTCTTGCTGGTGCCCACCCAGGGGCCACCTGAGTGTCCTGAAGATGCTCAGCAGGATCTCTCTGGGATGCTGCCCCCAGAAGAGCCAAGGCCAGTGCTCCCCTAAGGGCTCCCCAACACCAAGGCTGCTCCTTCTCTTAGGTCACTGCAGTCTCCCTGGCACCTTGGGCAGCTCCCTGCAGAGCTGAGCCTCTGGAGGACTTCAGCCAAGAAGCCCCGAGCCTGCGGGAACCTGCAGCGGGAAGCCAGGCCAGAGCCACCGCCAGCACAGGGTGAGTGACCAGGTCGCGCCAGGCCCTGACCCAGGGACTTTGCATATTTCACCCTATTCCAAGGTTCTGGGCATCGACCACTCACTGTCTCCCCGTCTTACACCAAGGAAGCTAGTGCTCAGCCAGGAGGGAGAATGCTCTGCTGTACCCACCGCGGCCGTGTCCACCTGTGGATCCAGAGTCCCTGCTCTGAGCGTGACATGGTGCTGCCTCTGACGTCAGGATCACTGGAGCTGGGGGCTGGCATCCTGGCAAAATCTAGCACAAGCCGAGTTTATGCCAAGGATCAGAGACAGGAGCAAGCAGGGTGGAGAGGCTGATTGCAGAAGTGTGAGAATTGTAATCTTGCAAGACCAAGTACACACCCACACACACACACACACACACTGGTGCATTGAACCCAGGGAAGTCAGATTGTTCTCTTAAAGAACGACACAGTGTCCTCTGGGAATGAGAGCGGCACTGAGCTGTGCCGCACCACTCTTCAACAGCGACACCAAGTGGCCATAAGATGCCATAGCAGCGATGGATGGACAGGGTTCTGGAACACTCTGCTCACTGTTGAAGACACTGGAGTCCCCCCCCCCCTCCAGACTGTGCAAACCTCCTAAGTTTTAGGACCCCGGGGGATGGCCCTACATGGAGCACTTGAGATCTCCCTGGCAAAGATGTTCAAGTCTTTAATTGAAAACACAATGAGATGGGAACATGTTTGCACTCCCAGATGGATAAGCAGACAATGTTGGGGTGGTGCGATCGCCATGGAGATTTTTTGGGGTGAGAACGACTTTTTTTCTACTCCTCAGATCTCACCCTTCGAGTTGGACTGGGCCAAGCTCATAATGACACTGGGATCTTTTCAAGCCAGAGTTCTCACGCGCCGTGCCAAGTTCATTGATCCAGGGATTCGAGGTGTTTGCCAAAATGCACCTCCAGCCCAGGAAGCCTTTGTCTTGGCAAGTCGCAACTAGAGAGAGCCTGACTCATGCTTCATTCGCAAACCACCCCTCTACTGACCTGCCTCTCAAGGAATTTGCAGAATAGAGATGGAGTCTCCCGAGTCATAACTAACCCCGCCTGGAGGACTGCCCAGCCACGACTCACCTCCCCTGGGGGGCTCCAGCAGGTGTGGCCTGGAGGGGTGGAAGATGGGGTGAGACATCTGCCTCCTGGCAAGGGAGGGGACAGCTGGGGGGGTGAGAAGCCACAGCAGGGTGAAGCTGAGGCTGTGACCAGGAGAAGTGGGGGCTGGAGCGGCAGGTTTGTGCAGGCCAAGTGCCAGGGCCACCGCGCCCCACAGAGACAGGCCACCAGCTTTCTCTCTGCCTAGGAGAGACCTAGAACAGGGAGGAGGGGAGGGAGCAGGGAGGAGGGGAGGGAGCAGAGAGAAAGGAAGGGGAGGAGGAAGGGACACTTGCTGGGTGCCCGGGGCTGAAGTAGTGAGTGCACCCTGCAAGATCCAGCCTGGGGGTTCAAGGTCAGTGACGCTTGGCTTACAACCCACGTGGCTTCACTTTCCTTCAAATCCACACAGGCTGGGAAGGACGGCAAGGTGGGGAGGAGGGGCCACGGGGTCTCGCTCTTCCCCTCACACAGCACAGGGTATTTTAGGCCACCCCCCTCTGGCTCTCTTAGGCCACCCCCTCTGGTTCCCAGGGCCTGGTGGGTTCCATCCGTGGAGAATGGCCAGGCCACTGTCTGGAGGGAGGGTGTGCAGATCCCTGACCGTGGATTGCAGAGGCTGTCATGTGAACAGAGATTCCACCATTTTAGAGGGACTCGATCTGGGCCGCCTGGAAACCGAACAGGGAGCTCCGCTCACTGCTAAGATGCCCCCCGCCCCGCGTGCGCTCAGCGGGGTGGGCTGAAGCAGGGAGCTGCGGTTCTGGCTTCCCACAGGTCACTCTCCCGGGATCCAGGCTGGGCACCAAGGTCTCGGGCATCGTCCCCATGACCCACAGGACCCACTGTGACCTGCCACTCCACCCCGCGACCTCTCCTTCCCCCCACGGCCGCCCCTCCAGCACCCTGGCCTCTTCACAGTCCCGGAGCACCGCCCACCCATGTCCTCCTCGGCCTCTGAACCCGCTGTGTGGCCTCCTTCCTGGCCTTCAGAGCTCACCTTGAACGTCACCTTCCCAAGGGCCCTGCCACCCCTGAGAGCCTCCTTGCTTCCTGATAGCCTCCTCTGCCTTATTATTATCATTTTCTCCTGAGCACTTATTCCCATCTGTAAATTAAATAAGATATAAATTAAAATTAAATCAATGGAATTAAGCCAAATTCAAGCTTAACTAATTAAATCCAGTGTAGTTTACTGGTCTAACTTGCTCCTTGTCTATCCACCGCCCACTAGAAAACATGGTGAAGGCAGAGATCTGGTCTCCTCCACCGGCTACACCGTCCCCAGTGCCCAGGACAGAGCCCGGGACAGGCAGGCCCCGAGGAAAGGCGTATTCTGTGATCTAATGCAGGATAAGCCCGAGTGGGCATTTAGGTGCCTAGAAAAGCTGAGAGGGCGGTGGACTCTGATTTGGGCAGTCCATGGAGATCTGGGGCTAAGGACACCCAGTTTCATTTCCATGAGAACACCACGCCCCGGGGAACCCTCGGGAATATGCTCAGGCTGGTTCACAAGCAAGACCCAGGATGTCCCTGGAGATAGCCACCTTAGTTAATCCCCTTAGTTATGCCACACGTGATCAAAGCCACTGATAGCTCCCAGATAATCAGTTGGTGCCAGCTCAGCACCCACCTGTGCTTTCCCCTCTCCAGTGCTGACACATGGATATTCTTCACCCGGTGACACGACTCCAGTCCCGGTGACACGACTCCAGTCCCGTCCATCCCCAAAGTGCACCCAGCTCTGCCCTCCGGTCTTGCCTGGTTGGTATCAGGAGAACTGGTGCCTTCTAGCTCGGCTGCCCCACTCAGCTCAGGTAAGCAGAGTGTTCAGAGGCCACTCGGATTTAGGGGTTCTTCTTCTGCTCCCCACGAGCTTCTTGGCATCGAGGACCCCAGAATCTACCAGGAATGACGGCTGTCCTTGGCGAAGCATGTTCAACAGCCCCCAAGGCACAATCCCAGAGTCTGACAGATGGGACTCTGTCGTGTCGTTTAACCCACAGCACACATTGGCCTGTGCCCCGTGTCAACACATTGACACCCACACAAACACGCAAACACACGCAGGAGTGTAGGCACATGCTGAGGCCACCCTCCAGAGACACACGGGATCCTTGGCCTCAACCCAACCAGCGCTTTCTGGAAGATAACGCTGGAAGCTGTCACCGGCTTGCTGCGTAAGGGAAGGGACACGGATTCTTTCCTCAGACGGCAAGCTCTTTGTCTTCCTCTGGAATTTGGTTTGGGATTGACCAGATCACACCCCCAACAGGGGCTATTCTGATATCGCCCTTTCTCAGCTAAATTGCTCTAGCTAAGGATTATTCATTTCCAGGAAAACCATTTGCCTTGGAGATGTGCCACCAATATGGGGGGAAGGAGCGTCTCTGGGCTCTGGGTTGAGAAATGAGGCAATCACGGGGCGGGGTTGGGGGGATCAAAGGAGGAGCGCTCTACCATCATTGTTATTTTTTTGATCGTTGAAACTGAGATAAATGTTCTGAGGGCAGTTTCTCTGATCGGACAAAGTCAACTTCACCGATCTGACGGAGGAAGATAAATAAGGGACCTGTGTCTCCAGGGAGCCGGCCAAGCTCAGAGTTGCTCCCCGGTTCCCCGCCGTCTCCTGTGTCCCCCGCCTCCTCGGCTGGCTTCTTGCTGGAAACCTTTTTGATTTCAAAAGGGCTTTCTCTATTCGGTATGGAGTGATCCATCTTAGTATTGTAACTCTGGAATTAAAGAGCACACAGGTAGACACACGTGTCCACATGCATGTGAACACACACCTGCACACACACGTGAAAAACCATGCAGCATCACTTCCAAACTTGTCTATAGAAGGCACATCCAGCCACTGGGGATGGGAACACTTTTGAAGGAGGCTGAATTGTTCTCTCAGTAAGTCCCACAACAGTATTCTCTCCCATTGGTCATCCAAACCCATTTGCCCTATGGGGAATTATTGCATTAAGGGAAAAAAAAAATCCTATTAGCTGTGTGTTCCACTCAATGCCATTAGATGGATTTCTCCCTCAACAGAAGGCGCAATTGTAGTTTTTCTCAATCTCATAATTTTAAAAAAAGGGTGATAAGCTCTGAGTTCTGAATCAATTCACTCAGATTCCAGCCTGCACCCTCTATTGCTCCTAAAGTAACAACACAATCTGGAGTTTCCACGGGCATCCTTGGTGCTGGGCTGGGAGAACTGGGCATGGTCCTAGTAAGGTTCTTCCTCTGGGTCTCGCTGCCCAGGAGATCTGTAGCTGGAACTCAGGAGCCTGTGACTTGGATGGAAAACATTTGCATATCAGTTTTAACTGTCGCCTCAAATGTAGCATCTCAGTTAATTGTGAATGTAAGCAAAGATGGCAACAGTCATACCTGTGATGTTTTTTTTTTTTTTCCCAGAGGAGTCATGCACAGTTTGTATCAAGACATGGACTTGTTTTGTAACCAATGTAACCTATTTTATGTATTTTGTATTTTATTTTATTTTGGTGGTGCTGGGGATTGAACCCTTGAGAAAGAAAAAGATGGACCATTAATAGAACAGACATAAAGCAATTTCTGCAGGTATGTGTGTGTGGGGGGGTTTAGGGTGGTTCTCACTTCATCGGAATCATTGATGTGATCTGCTTTGCTCTAAGACAGCCCTAGGAGATTACTAGTCCCATTTCCTAGGAGAGAAGACTGAGGGACAGACTGGCTTGGCAGCCTGTCCGCGGTCATCAGTGGCCTGTGTCCCATATGGAGCACAGGTCTGATTCCTGTGTTCGTGATGTCAAAACTGCTCCCAGAAATGAAAAGCCCTGGCTTCCTTGACCTCCACAGTAATGGATGGAGTCTGGCCTCCACCGCGCTGGACTCGACTTCCTTGAACAGGCTCTGTTAGTGACCGTTGTATTAGGGTCACTCAAGGAGTTAAGCCTAGGTCTGGGGATGTAGCTCACGGGCAGGACACTTGCCCATCATGCATGGGGCCCTGGGTTCAACTCACACACACACACACACACACACACACACACACACACAAATGTTTTCAGTCTTAAAGTAGATGGAGCAAACTGTAGCCAGGGGGCCAGGTCCAGCACACTTTACACAAATAAAGCTTTATTGGCACCCATTAAATTGAGTCATTCTGACAGAGACCAGATGGTCCTCCATGTCTAAAATGTGGACCTCTGTGGAAAAAGTGTCCTAATCCTGGTCTACAGAGTCGACCGACAGATCACTTAGAAATTGAGAACCACAGCCCTAGGGAGTGGGTAGGTGAGCGTGGCTGGATCTGGGACTTCCCAAGTGGGGAGCTTTGTTTTAGAACCACTCAGGAGTCATCCACATCCTTCCACGTCCCCATTCTTCACCGAGTTAGAAGGACCTTGAAAGCAACCGATGAATCAAGTCGACTCGTGTTAAATACTTGCTCAGTGCCCAGCTCTGTGGCAGGTGCTGCGGGTTGGACTGTGAGCAACACAGAATGAAAAACATGAGCGTGGAGTGGGAGGAGGAGGAAGGAGGTCAAGATACTCGGGCCAGGACGTGGAAGACCTTGTGGGGTTTCCTTCCAGGGGAAACAGGAAAGCCCCTGAGCACTTGAAGCACAGCGGAAGGTGCTATTACCTGCAGTTTCCAGGTGATCCAATAATTCATTAAACTGATGAAAACAAGTCTTTGAAAATGAGGCTCCCACCACCCTGTGGAGAGCGGGTTATTGGAGGGTGACGATGGGAGCAGAGAGAACAGGGAGAATGTCCCTAGGGCCATCAAGCCATGGAGCAGTGTCAGTGACTAGAGGAGATGCAGAAGCCCAAGCCCAGGAAAGGCCCCTGAAACTCGTGGGGAGCGACCTTGGGTCAAACCATTCCCCCCCCCCAGGCCACCTGGCAGGGTGGAAGCCGCTCACAGCGCCCAGGTCCCTGGCCAAGGCTGACATTTTGTTCCTGGCAGACTCCCGGCACCTGTGCTTGGCCTTTGTGGCAGAGACAGATGTGGCATCCCACCAATGAGTTGCCTTGTGGCAGGTGGCTGGCCTCCACACAAGAGGATGGATTGGACTGGTCAGGGGATCTCGACCCTTGTGTCGCAGATCCATGAACGTCTGCCACGGGTTAATTCTGAGCAATTTCCAGGTGATCCAATGATTCATTAAATGGATGAAAACAAACCTTTGGAAAATCGAGCTGGTGACAGATAGAAAAGCCAATGATTTATTGTCTGGGGAAGAATAAGTGTCCACCACTCCATCCTTCAGTCTGTTGAGGGAGTCCAAGGGTGAGGGAGGAAAGGCGCGGTGTGGGCATGCCCAGGCCCAGGGTGGCAAGCCCTCGTCCTGCTCTGCCCCCTCCAGGGTCAAGGAGGAAGGAAGCTGGATGAACACAGGGCAGGGAAGATGGAGTTTGATTGTCTTTTCTGCCAGTTATCAGCTTCGGTGACCTTGGGCCAAGACGGCTCCGATTTCTGAGTCTCCTTTGGTTTCTCTTCAACTGAATTAATAATATGTAGTTCTGAACTCAGGACTGGGGACGAGAAGGGCGAGTTCTGCAGCAGAGAGCCTGGAACACTGTAGGGTGCTCGGGGAGGAGCTGACGGGTTACTCTGGTGATAACAGAGAAGACAGATGAGTTTTTCCTTTGACGTGTGGACTCACACTCGCCGTGACCTGATGAATGCCTTGTAGACATTCAGGGTGCTGCAAGAATGTCACTTATCTAGACAGCTGAAGGAAGGAGACATCCAAGTCAGCTTGGGTCTCCAGGTTAAGGTCACTGGGGAAAAAGTAAAAAATCAGAAGACTGAGAAGATGGGCGACGGGATGTCGGATGCTGGTGGATGGAAGGGAAAGGGTCCGAGTCTTGTTTACAGGGAAGAGTTAACAAAGGGCAAGTGGGGAGCGTCCTTCCAGGGGCAGTGGAGAGGTGAGTGGAGGGGAGAGGGTCAGCCTGGGTGACAATGCTGCAGTCGGCCTGGACCCTGGGTGGACAGTCCTTCCCACCTGGATTCACAATATGGGAGTGGGGAGGCCTCAGTCACCACAGGGGAGGGCTGGTTTCTTTAAACCCTGGGTGCTGGCCACCCACCTCTGTTCACTGGTCTGGTAAAAGCATTTCCACGTGCCCTCAGGGCCGCGCCTCTGGAAGGCATGTGCACCCCACGTGATGTCCCTTTTCAGCCTTTATCTATGGGAGCTCTATCATCGCCACAGTGATTCTCGAAAAGGATCGTGACTTTCCTCAGCTGAAGATACCTAATAGTCACAAAGACACCCGGAGGAGACGACCTCATCATGGATGACTGTCCTCAGAAATGGATCATTGGCTCTCACTAAGTGCATTTGGGGTGTCACCTGTTGGACTCCATTAGATAAACCTCAGCTGCAGTCCACAGACCCCAAAGGCCCTCCAGAGGAACTCTGAGCTTTGGCCTCCTCATGGTGTGTTTAGGAAGCCTTGAACTTGGCCTCTGTCTTCTAAAAACTTAAAATTAATTTGAAACCACGGGAGGCTTGAGAGCATAACCTAACACCTCCTTGGGGTGTGCTGTCAAGGATTCTCCATTCTCCCAACAGCCAGTGCTGTGCTATGACCTGGGCTTGTCGGGTTTGTCCACATGATTTGCAGAGGAGTGGCATAGGAGTCAGTGTAATGCAAACCTTGTTCAAGCACAAGTTTTAAGATCATATGTTATTGTCATGTCTTTTTCTCTTTTCTCCACCCCATGAGTGGCATGTCCTTGTTAGGGGCTATTTCTTCAACCCAGATGCTGAAATGAGAAGACATGCAGTAGAGCTGCAGCTGACCCTGTGACTAGCAGCATAAAATAAGATAGAGAAATACTCTAAGTTGCTGTAAGCCACCGACACTGTGGGGCTGTTTGTTACACAGCATCATCTCATGAGGACTGACGGACAGAGGAAGTGAAGGGGGTCATTGGCTAAAGAGATGATTATAAAACCCACATGTAACAGCAGCAGAGATTTGGTTTGAATGCTAAACTGTTCAAACTTGATCCTGCAGAGCACTTCCCCCGCTCTTTCACTGACTCAAGAGTTTGATGGCTCAGTGGGTCTGATCTTTGTAATCTTATGTGTGCGTGTGATGGAGCTTCTCTGGGCTCATGTTTCAAGGCCACGTCTTCCTGGTAAAAGCCAGCATGGACTCAGCCTCATGTGATCGTACGTAGTAGGTGTTCATTAGGCAGCTGCTGGTGGTTGTACCACCCACTTTCTCTTACTTTGATCTAGACTGTCTCATGACATTACCATGTCACTCTTCAGGAGTGACAGCAAGAAACTAAGGAAGAATCCCAAAGGCACAGGCTTACTTGTGAACTAATTGCTTTGGCAGATCTGAGTGAATGCTGCACGCCAGGCCCTGTCTAGGTGTGGACTGCACATGCCCGAACCTGAGCTTTCTGTCGATCTATGAGGTAAGTGTCATTAGGTTCCTGTTCTACAGATGGTGAAACTGAGGCTCAGAGACATTAAGGTACTTGCCCAGAGTCACACAATTGGTCTATAGAAGAGGAATACAGAATGAGTCATTTTTTTTTTCCTGGGTTTTCCCTGACTTTGATCAGTACCCCAAACCTGATTTAAATGGAAGATAACGTCAAATAAGGTGAAGGCATTTATATTCCGTGCAGAAGAATCGGCCTAGAGAGCTCCCATCGAATATCGGGATGGAAAGGTGAGCAGGAGATGAGCCGCAGGCCTCAGACCACAGTCCTCAGAGAAAGAAACCAGGCAAACAGGAGGACACGTCCTTCTGTCCACCACTTGGAAATCGCTCCCTGGGGGTGGAGGGGTGGAGGGCAAGAAGCTCTTTCTATTTTGGTAGGTTTCTCCTTTCCATTCAAGTGAAAAGGGAACAGCTTTTGTTTAAGCCCCAAACACACTGTTTACCCTTCCCTCCTGCGAGGCGAGACTGAGAACTGCGAGGCGTGTGCGCTTGGAATGGTAATATTGTCCTCGGCCCGTGCTATTAGGGAGGCCCTGGAGGTGTTTGATTAATTACCACCGACATATGTTTGTGCTAATTTATAAGACTGGTTAGCTCGCACGTCGCATCGGAACCGTCGCTTGCCTTGGGAGTTGCCTAACGTAAAGCTGTGGCCTAAACTGATCTGAAGGAAAAGGGAAGGGATTCTAGAACGGACTCAGTTTGGGAAGTCCCGATGGGTCACGTGGCATGGAGGCTCTCAAGCAGAAAGATTTTGCCCCACCAGGGACCTTTGATGGCATGTGGAGATAATCATGCTGGTCACAGCGGGGCAGGGTGAAGAGGGTCGCTGCTGGCATCTGCTTGGTGGAGTCTGCAGAGATTGCCAACCATCCCACAGGGCGCGGGCAGCCTTCCTCAACAGGGAATGATTCGGTCCCAAGTGTCAGTAGTGCTGAGCTTGAGAAATCTGACCTAGCTCAATCCTGCTGTGACCAGTGTGAGAGAGGGAAGGCGGCTTCCTCCAGGTCACACAGCCTGTCTGTGGGGAAAGCACAGCAGATGATCTGCACTCATTAGTACACAGGCTCTGGAACCTGAAAGTTTGGCTCCAAATCCTGGGTCTGGCTCTTCCTAACTATGGGAGCTTAGGCACGTCACTGAAGATGTCCGTTCAACTGGCACCTTGTCCAGAAATCGGGGTAGGAGTGGCGTCCACCGGTCTTTGAGGATGATGCAGGAGAGGAAGCAGGTGAAGCACTTGGCACAGGAGCTCAGGTGCTCCCTGCTGATGGTTAGGACCCTGCACCTTCACCCGCAGGTGAACCAGGCACATTGCTACAGAACGACCGATGCAAGACAAGACGCTTCCCCTTGGCCAGGTCTTTCTCTGTCCTGCAGTGGAGATGTCTCTGAAGCACTAAGGGCCACTTTGGTGGTTCCTTTGGTGTCATGGATGCAATCTGGGAGCCCCCCCCCCAGCTTGAAGAAGGCAGATCTCCCTCCTGGAGCCTGACGAGCCCGCTCTCCTGCTCCTCACGAAGGGATGGAAATGGGGGAGCTGGCTGATGACACCCCCAGCCCTGAGTCAGCCAAGTCCCGATCCCTGGATCCAGGGGCTGTCACCCTGTATGGAAAAGGGACTCTGCAGCTGCCATTAAGTTAGGGGTCCTGAGATGGAGTGATGGCCCCGGGTTATCCGGGTGGGCCCAGGGGAATCCCAAAGGTCAGACCAGGAGCAGGCTGGTGTGACCTGGGGCCCCTGGAGCAGCTGGAGAGGGCAAGGACTCGGATCCTCCCCTAGAGCCTGCGACACCCTATTGGGGGCCCATGAGGCTCATTTTGGACTTGTGTCCTCCAGAAGGGTAAGGGGAGAGCTTTATTGGAAGCCACTAAATCTGTTATAATTTGTCACAGCAACAGAAGGTAACTGATCCAGAGGGTCACTGATGGGGGCAGAGGGCACATTCGTGGAGGGGGGAAAGGACTGGAGACGGTGGCCCGTTCATCTTTGGGGTCCCAGGCTGCACTGATGTCCCGCATGCCACTCAATGCCCTACTGGAAATTTAGAGATAAAAATCCATTTACTGATATCTAACCCACGGCCACCTAAGCAAACACTGTGGCATATCATGTAAGATTTTTGTTGATAGTTTTAGTATGCACTGAATTTTCTAGAAATTTGAATTCCTCAAAAATCAAGGCAAAAGTGCGCTTTATAGTTCAGAACCACAGCGAGAGCCGATCACCCTCTTGGAAAACCAAGTAACAAGCACAGCCCGGGTGTGGTGGGTGAACCGCCCCCAGCCTGTCTTCCACCTGAGTCTGGGGCTGTCGCGCTCACGCTGCCCCTCCCCCCACGGGTCACATACCTCCTTGCTGCATGAAGTCTTGCAGCCCTAACCACGCCCGGGCAGGATGGCCACCTTGTGCCTTATTTCCTATACAGCACAGTCTAACGGTGATCAGTGTGGGTAGTTTCTCTTAGCTGTAACTTTCATGGCAGGCTGGCGAGGAATACAGCCTGAATTGTTGATTAGAGAAAAGGCTGTGGGATCAGAGAAGATTGACACTCCGTGGCCGGGAGGCTCAAAGCGCTGTCTTAGCTGGTGCAAAGCGACGGACAGGTTCTGCCAACCAGCCGGGGGAGCGGTGGGGAAGCTGTCTGTCTACTGTCTGTCTGAATCCTCAGATGAAAGGGGAGAAAACTGTCACCTGTGATAGAGTCAGTCCCCAGATCACTGGTGGGTCCTGCAGGATGGAGTGACCAGAGGGGAAAGGAACAGGAGTCTGTGGAGTGAAGTTGAAAGTTGTGGAAGGCGAGCTGGAGAGAAAGACAGAAAGGGGACCGCGGGGCACCGGCCGCTGGCAGGGCTGCGTGGCGTTCTGGAAGAGTCGGAGAAGCAGGGAGCTCTCAGAAACTTCTCGCCAGCCCTGAAGTCCTCCAACAAAGGAAAAGAAAAAACGGTTTCAAAGGCTCAGTGGAAAGGCCCAGAAATGAGAAATTCATGAGCGCCCAGCCCCGAGGATGCGAAGGGAGCTCTGGCCATGAATTCATCTCCCAGCGAGTGGCTGGGTCGCTTGAGCCTCCAAAGCTCCTTTCCTTCCACTGAAAGGCAGCCGTGAGGACCAGTGTGACAGGGACATGTGACAGGGACAGTGTGAAGCAGCAGCTCTTCCACTCCCCTCCAGCAGGTGCCTGGCAATGTCTGGAGACGGTTTAGTTGGCCGCAGGGTGGAGGGGACCACAGGGGTACCGAGAGGGGAGGCTGTGGGGCCTGCTGAGTGGCTGGCGGTGTAGAGGAGTATTTGGCTTGCAAATGTCAATATGGCTGAGGTCGAGGGGCTGAGAGTACAGAGTAAATGTCACAAGATAATCATGTTTGAAAAGAGCTGGGAGAACCCCTGGCTCCCGCGGGAGCCCAACCTGCTCCCAGGGCCATTTGCAGAGCTGGAGAGGCAGGGAGCACCACCAGCAGCCCTTGACGGTGACCAGAGCCACTGCCCTCCCCGTGACTGTAGTGAGTGCCCGGTACTCACCAAGAGCCCCCACGGGCCATCCTGCACCTGGTGCTTCCCGGGTAGCCACCGGCCTCTCCATGGGGAATGCGAGGTGAGTCCTGTTGTCACTCCCATTTTGCAGAGAAAGAAAGTGGACGCCTGTGTGTGAGGGGCTGGCCAGGGAGCTCATCTGTCCACCACTCACAGGGCTGGTCACAGGGTCTTTGACAAAGGAATCAGCTGGACAATTTCACAGCTCTTCTGAGGTATGGTAGACAAACAAAATTAGATCATACGCGGTGGACCACGTACGTGGTCATCGGACGCACCACTGTCGAATCTGCTAACAGGTCTGTCACTCGGCTTCATCATTTGGGGTGACAATGGTTTGGGTCTCATCTTTTAGCAGATTTCAAGTAGATAACACAGTGTCGTTAACCACGGACCGTGCTGGACGCAGGGTCACCAGGACGCACTGCAAGTGTGGCCTTCAGTGCTTCAGAGCCCACTCCCCAGCCCCCCGCTCCCCAGCCCCTTCTGCTCTTGGCTTCTGCAAGCCTGACTTTCCCAGGGGCACACTAATTGAGATCCTGCCGTGTTTGTCTTTCTCTGACTCATTCCACTCAGCTCAGGGCCTCCGGAGTCACCATGTTGTTATAAATGGCAGGATTCCCCTTGTATGGCGCGAGACTATTCCATTCTTTGGTGTGATTTAGGTTTTCATCTGTCAATAGACATTTCTCTTGTTCCCTGGCCATGGCGCGTGTGAATGATGCTGCAGTAAACCCAGGAGTGCAGTGTCTCTCTGAGCACTGATCTCCTTTCTCTTGGACGTATTCCCAGTAGGCAGACTGATGGATCCTTCCTTCCTTCCTTCCTTCCTTCCTTCCTTCCTTCCTTCCTTCCTTCCT
>NW_026000185.1:12047391-12090073 GCF_001458135.2 Marmota marmota marmota | reverse complement strand
TCCCTCCCTTCCTTCCTTCCTTCCTTCCCTGGAGATGAAACCCAGAGGTGCTTAACCATTGAGCCCCATCCCCAGATCTTTTTATCTTTTATTTTGAGACAGGTTTTCCTAAGTCGCTGCGGCTGGCCTTGAACTTGTGATCCTCCTACTTCAGTCTCTTGAGCTGCTTCAGGCTCCGCACTGTTTTTCGTTCCCATCAAGAGTGCACAAGAGCACATTATTCCCTACAAGGTTATATACTGATCAGTTAAGGCAAGTCATCTTCCTTAACTGATGCCCAGGACCAATGACCCCCAGAAGCCAAATCTACCCTCCCCCTAGTAGTAATGGTTCACTGTTCAGTAGTACAGTGTTTGTGGAGATCTTACTGAATCTAACCACCATGAGTAATGAAAGTTGGACAGACACAGACAGACAGACAGACAGACACACACACACCCTACACACATTTTGGGGGGCCTCATTTTGTGTTCCCAGCGATCTGTAAGGTAGATACCCTTATAACCACTTGACCTATGAAGATACCGAGGCTCAGAGAGGCTGAGCAGCTTGCCAATTCACACAGACCCACTTCTGCCACATGCCATCCGTGCTCTGTAGAACTTTGCTTTTGCTGGCTGAATGAAATCATTCAAAAGCACCTGCATTTTTAATTAAAGTAGAATTTCCTTATATTCCTCCCTTTCCCCACCTCAGAAAGAGCAGAATCCAGGGTGATCAGCACAAGATACTTCTGAGGGATGGTACCCACTTCACAGCGCCCCAGCACAAAGCAAAGCTCACCCCAGCACCCCTGGGATGCCAGTTTACACACCCCTTTGTCATCTAGACGGCAAAGTGACTCTTAATTCAGCATGAAAATATCCATATTTTTGCCTTATTATGAATTTCTTTGTTTCGATTGGTGAGACAGCTTATTCCCTTTGTTTTATTTTTAGTTAGCTGGGCTCTTTTACAGTCTTTCTTTTTAAAATTCGAGATCTTAATGTGTGTGTTTGTTTAGTTTTGAGAACTTGATGACGTCTTCCGTGGTCCTCTTCTTCATCTTAATCCCTCCCAATTATAAGAATGGTCTCTGAGCCCTTCCTCCCTGAGAAGATCAGTCCAAAGACGGATGTTAGGGTTGGGATGTGAGGTGTCCTCCTAAAGGCTCATGCACCGCAGCAACCCTCAGAGGTGAAAAGATTGGATCACAACTGCTGTACCCTTGACAGTGGATTAATCCACTTGATGGCTTAACAGTTTGAATGGACCACTGAGTGGTAGGGGGGGTGGGGGTGTGTTGCAGGAGGTAGGTCCCTGGGGGCGTGCCCTTGAGGATCATATCCTGTCCCTGGCTCCTCTCTCCCTGCCTCCTGGTGGCCTCACCTGAACAGCTTTCCTCACCACGCCCTTCTGCCATGATGTCCTGTCGCACCTCAGGTCCACAGCAATAGAACTGGCCGACCACGCACTGGACCTCTGAAACCGTGAGCCCCAAATAAACTTGTCTTCCTCTAAGTTGTGCTTGTCAGGTACTTCGGACACAGAGACTCAAAGCTCACTAGCACAGTGTTCAGCCTGTGCACTGCCACATCACGAGCTCACAAGCCCGCTGTGAGCAGCCCTCCCTGTCATCCTTGTCACATTGACACAGCTGCCCTTCCCACCCTCAGCTGGAACAGCTGATCTCTGCTCCAAGGTCTCTGCAGACTCCAGCTCTTCTTAATTTTTAGCAAAAAAAAAAAAAATAGCAAAAAAAAACAACAACAACAACATATATTTGTTGTATGCTGGCTGTGCCTTCCCAGTTTCCCTCTCTCACTTCTCTCAACCTAAAATTTCAGGGGTTCCATCCTGGTCACCTGCCTCTGTGTCTTAACGTTCTTTTTACCCTTAGTGCTTATTATTCAAGATGTTTTTCTACAAAGGGAGAGAATCGCCTAATGTGTATTTTTATGCCAGTTATAAAAATAACGTTTTCACTCTTTTTCTAAGGAGTGGACGTTCCACAGAGCAGAAGATCTGGATGCATTCACCAAGGATTCAAAGAATCAAGTCTGAGGAGATGAGCCCAGAAATACCTCCCGGTGAATGACAAGTGGCCTTGGCTTCTTTGTCTTTGCCTGACATTAGCTCACTGAGGTTCTCTCCTTGATTGTTCATTTTTGTAAGAAGAATGTCACTCCAGCTTCCAGCCTCAAGTGCTGTCACTTTCAGACAATGATGGCCAAATTCACGTCACCAAGAGTGGATTGCTCGGAAAATGTGAGACCCTGAGTGGACCTGCCTGTACATGTCGTGGGTCTCCTCTCCAATTCCTGGGACCAATTCCCACTGGAAGGACCCACAAATAGCAATGTCAACCCTACCAGGGCTCCTACTCAGCTAGGGTCCACTGTGAGCTGGGCCTTGTCTGTCTTTGTTATTTAACTCAGTCTTCACCAGGAACAGAAAGGCTTGGTGCCATTTTCATGCCCATATTGTTTCAGTGCCTGGTGGCTGTGATTTGGTGATATCACAGAGTCACTGTGACACCAAGGCGTAGGCTAAGTGTCGCCAGATTGTCACGTGCCAGTCTGGACAAAGTTTATACAGAAAAGTCTCTCCAGTTCCCAGGCGAGGGTACTTTCTGCTGTCACATACTCTGGCCCCACTGGGGCTACTTGCTGCTTTGTCCTGCAGTTCTTAAGTAATCATTGGTGTGATTATTTTAGACCTCTTTTCTCAGCTAAAATGCCATCTCCATGAGAACAGGGATCATGTCCCTCTGGTTTGTCACTGTATTTCCAATACTTAAAAGAGTGCCTGACACCTAGTTTGGCTTCAACCAATGTTTGTTTAGAGCATACTGCAGGAGTGACAGGGAGTGGGTGGGACTAAGGCCCATTCCTTCTAGAGGGAAGTTGCTTCATCTGGCTGTGGCGGACCTTGCAGGCCAGACAGCTCTTTGTTCCGGGGTCTGTCAGGCACATTGAAGGCTGCTACCCCTAGATGCCAGTGGTACTCCTCACCCAATCTGTGATGACCCCAACTGTCCCGCTACATGCCCGGCAGAATGAACCAGGGAGCAGCTGACGGGGAAGTGCCCCATATCTTATTCCAGGAAAAGGGAGCAAAGACCATTTTCAATGGCTCAATTTCACCAACAATATCGGCTCATTATGAAAGTGCCCTTTTGCAGGTTGGTCCTTTGGGAACAATGACAGCAAGGGAGGTCTTTTGTAACAACAAGGAGCTGTATGCAGGAGCATCAGCTGTCCCTGGGAGGGATGTGCCCAGGCAGGCGCCATGTCTACCGTTTTACTGCCAGTGTTCAGTTCTTCTGACAGGTTGGTGGGTAACAGAGCCCCACAGGACTTAGTGACTTGACCAGGTAGGTCACATGACTGGCCCATGGAAGAACACAGAATGGAACCCTGAGAGGTCCTGCAGACGACGAGGCCCATGCTGTCAGCCACCCACCTAGAAGAGTGTTCTTAAAGCTTTATCCTTGCAAACATCCCCCTCAGTGCCCCCACTCCCGTCTGTATTTCGGAGGACCCTGTACTGGACATGGGGGTCCCAGAACCTGGCCCTTAGAGATATTTGTTGAATGAATGAATGGCTGCAAAGGCTTTTTCCACGTGGAGGTAATCTGAATAAGGTCCTCCTTATTTGTTAAAGGGTGCGTCTATTTCTTACCTAATCCTTGTCCACTTTTAGACAAAACGGTTCAACTAAGTCTCCACTCTCCTGAGCTTCTGCAGGGTCATGCTCTCTCCATTTTGTCCTTCATGCTGAGCCATTTTTCAAAATAATCATCCTAAGAAAAGACAGTCCCTTCTCTACTCAGGCAAATTCACAGTAAAATCTTCCCCCCTCGCATAGATTTTCATTAACCGGTGGGGGTGTGTGTGAAAATTTTCCCCATTTTATCAAAGGAAAAAAATTGGAGCTGTGCTTTTGAGGACGTGGTGGCCCAGTATGTTAATTAAAGCTCACTAATGGATATATTTTTCAGCAAACCCTTTTCTATATTTCTACTGCAAACCACAGAAACAGGTATGAAGATCTCCCCAGCAATCCAGGCAGGTGGATGCCTTCCGACCCTTCTGGGCTGATGCTCCGGAATTCTCTACCCACCTGACTGCTGCTTCCAGACTGTGGGAGTGCGCCAAGAAGAGCTATTCAGCCATTTCTCACATCCCAAAATGGCATCAACGAGATAGAAGGCCTCGGGCTTCAGGGCCCCAAATGCAGATCTGAACATTCTCGTGCTTCTATTTTAAGAGGTACTGTGGGATAAATGACACCCACGGGATTTTTGATAGAAACTCTGCAAAAGAACAATCAAAATAGCACTTTCTGTTGATCTCTCCCCCTTGGCTCCTGACTGCTCCCTGGGACCGGGAAGGGCTTAAATGGATGAGGACAAAACGGAGGTGTCATCGGACAAAAGAAGGTGGCGCCTGAGAGTGGGCTTGAGAGGCGTAATGTGTCCTCTGAGGGACGTGTCCTCCTTGTGATGGAATCAATGCAGACAGAACATGCTCTCTAAAGAGATCTTCTCTCCGAGTCCAATACTTCTCAAAGAAAGAGCCACAAAAGCACACAATGGTAGTGTCAATTCTCTGTCCCCGGCTGGAAAAACCGTCACTTGAATGCTGCACAGGAAAGGTCCCTGGGACTCGTGCAGCATGGCTGAGCAGGTGGTGACAATCCCAGGTGCATGCGACACCTGCCACCTACGTGGGCACTGGCCCCTCCTGTACAACGGGGGCCTTGGGGGAGGAGGCTGGGCTGGAGCCCGAGCTGCACCGAGCACAGGGCCAGCGGGGTGTGCAGGCGCGGAGAAGGCAGAGGCAGGAGGGGCGCCAGCCAGCATCCCGCTCACCTCTTCCACCTCCTTCAAGTTTTAAACCCGGCGTCCTAACTTCTGGGACTTGTTTTTTGGTGGCTTGGACCTGATTGGCAGGGAGATGAGACTGTGGATACGGTGATGGTTGGGTATGAAGTGTCCTCCAGAGGCCTGTGGGTTGCAGGCCTGGTCCCCAGGACAGCCACGTTCAGAGGTGGGCCCTTTGGGAGGTGCTGGATCCCCAGGCCTGTGACTCACTACGAGGAATCCCTCCTGGCTGGATGGACTGTGGGGAGGGGGTGAACGGCAGGGGGCGTGGCCTGGCGGGAAGAAGCAGTCACTGTGGGCGAGGTCTGGCGGGAGGAAGCAGGTCTCTGGGGTGTGGCTGACTGAGAGAGACAGGAAGAAAGTGCTAAACCCTTCCAGGCCACGCCCTCCCAGAGGAAGTGAGTCTCTGGGATGTGGCCTGCTGGGAGGAAGTCAGTCTCTGGGGTGTGGCCTGCTGGGAGGAAGTGGGTCTCTGGGGGCGTGGCCTGGTGGGAGGAAGTGGGTTTCTGGGGTGTAGCCTGCTGGGAGGAAGTGGGTCTCTGGGGGAATGTGGCCTGGAGGGAGGAAGTGGGTCTCTGGGGGCGTGGTCTGGTGGGAGGAAGTGGGTCTCTGGGGCGTGGCCTGGAAGGGCTTATCGCCTCCTTCCTGTCTCTCTCTGTTGGCTTCCAAGCTGCCGAGAGGAGCAGGTCTGCTCTGCCGTGAACTTCCGCTTCCCCCCGAGTTCGAAGCCTGGGAGCCGCCGGCCACGGACTGAAACCAAAGTAAATCTCTCCTCCTCCGAGTTGTTTTTCTCAGGTATTTGATCCCAACAAACCAAAACACTAACCGAGACCCTCTCAGAACAATGATTTTTTTTTTTAAAAGTGCATTAAATACATTACATTTCAAAGACACGAAAGACGCTGAAACATTGATATCAAAATATGGAGCGGAATGAGCGCGCAAAACGGGCTCAATGTCACACGGAGTAGAAAGACCCTGGGGGGGGGGGGTCTGAAGATGTCACAGTCACGAACTAATGACAGGGTAAGTGACGTTCAAAATACCTTCCACCCTGTGCAAGGTGGTTCTGATTTCCATTGGTGACGGTCACAGCTGCGCTCCCACTCTCGTGGTTTGTCCCCTCGTTCATGATCAAGGGACTTATGAAATTTCAGCTGGAAGTTAGTGGGTGCGTTACTTTTTCCCCTCTGACTTCATGGCCGTCCTGAATTCCATGGACAGAGTGGGCTGGAAACCTCTGTCCCGGGGAAATAATGGGACCCATGCCTTAGACCCCATCTCTTCTCTCTTTAGTCATTCCCTCAACCATATTGTCGAGACTCCTGGGTTTAAATGGTGGGGTTTTTTTTTTTTGCATAATAACTTCCAATTTTCTTCCAGACTAGAGCTCTCCCCAGAATCTCCCACGGAACTGAGCTCCATATGGGAGTGTAGTTAGCATGCGTCACCTCCATCTGAACTGCTGTCACAAAACACCAGGAACTAGTTTGGTTTATCAACAACAGAAGGTTCTGTCTCACAGCTCTGGAGGCTGGGAAGCCCACAATCCAGGTGCTGGCTGCTTTGGTATCTGGTGAGCGCCTCACACAGCGAAGGTGTCGAGGCTCTGGGGTCTCATTTATAAAGACACTGATGGCAGGCACCTGTTGTGCTGTTACTTGACCCCCAAGGACTGCTCCTCCAAATACCATCACCGTGGGGGCTGGGATTTCAACATGAATTTTGGGAGGATACAAATGGTTGGATAATAGCAGCATCTCATACTGCACGGGTCCAAATGATGTCCCAGTCTTCCTTCCTCACTCCTGTTCAACACACCGTCTTACCCATCTCAGTAAACGGGGCTCCATTGTTGGTAGATCCAGGTCTCCTGGACTCGTCTCTCTGTCACCCACATTAACCACCAGCAAAGCCTGCCAGCTCTGGTGTCAGATCGTGCCTGTGTGCCCATGGGCCTCCTGCCACCCCTGGCGCCCACCTGGGGTGAGACCCTCCTCCTCCCTCACCTGGACCATGAGCCACAGCTTCCTAACCAGCCCTCCCTCTCCTCTCGGCCTCCCTGAGGCTCTCAGCATGGCCACCAGAGTCACCTTTGAAGAAGGGGATGTCACCTGTGTGGCCTTTCTGTTCTGAACCCTCTGGGACCCTTTCCCCTTCCCCAGAGAGACTCCTGCAGCCTGTCACCTCTCTGACAGCGTCACTCAGCTCCCGCTGCTCCTGCCTCTTGTCCTTCAACATCACCCAGCCAGTCCCTACTGGGGCCTTTCCTCCTGCGGCTACTGCCTGGGATGCTCTCACAGTTGTCCAGGTGGCTCCTGGGCGTCCTTTAAGTTTCTGGTCACCTACACCCTGGTGGGTGGAGCTTGTCCTGACTCACATCAAGTACCACTCCACAGCCGCTCCCGGCTCTGTCCCTTACCTTCCTTTATCTAGTTGGTGGCACTCACTGCTACGAGGTGCCCTGATATCTCTTGTTGTTTCTGTCCCTGGTTTGTCCCCCTCCCAGAGTCACAGTGCTCTGGTAGCAGCGCCTTCCTAGATCGTAGACCCGGTGCCGTCCCTCTAGTCTGGCGCTCTAAGTATTCATGGCCTGAGTGAGTCAGTGAGCGACGCGGCCAGCTCCTAGTATAACTCTTCCTCCCCGAAAAGAGCACCAGAGTCGCTGTTATCACCTGCATCTTTCTGCAGGGACAGGTGAGCCTGAGGCCACCTCTGGGAGGAGGTGACTCATGCCATATTTGTGCATGAACACTGTGGGCCACCTCATGACTTTCTGCTGACCCAGTTGGGGAGGGGACAATAGCGGACAATTGGATCCAGGCTGGCAGGTGACTTTCTCACCTGGGCAGGTAGGTAAGGAGCTACCTCTGATTGCTAATGAGCATCTTTTCCCTCGGTGTGCACGTACTTTCAAGGTAACACTTTTTTTTTCTCCTCCCACATATTAAATTCCATCCTCTCCCCTAATGCTCGGGAAAACCTGCTTATTAACTCAATATTTGCATAAGATTTTATTCACACAGTGCGCAGAGCACTCTGGGTTAGTTATGTGTTTATCTATCTCTCACGTTGGCCTATGAATTTCCAGAAGCAGAGGCTGTTTGCTTTCTGGGGACTAAGCATGGTACCTGGCAGAGAGCAAGTCCCAGTTACCTAGTATTTATTGGGTGACTCACGTCCCCTTGTGATAAAATGGGGATATTGTTCACAGTACCTTTCAAGGCTGCCAAGAGAGCTGAAGGAGTTGACCCAAGTGACCCTCAGGGACCATCTCTGACACAGAGCGAGCATTTGGCAAGTGTTATTTATTGTCCTTATTGCTGATGCTGTTGTCATTTGAACATCTATTTAATGTACTAAAGTGATTTCCTTGAAACAATTATGTGAGATGATAAACCAGCCGTAATCATGATAACACTTAACAGTTATTGAGTAGCTAATCAAATGCCAAGTTTGGAGCTATTTAAAAAATGCATTATCTAATTTTCATGGCAACCATATGAGAGAGACAATTCTCAATTCAGAGATGTAGGAGCTGACTCAGAGAGGTTAAGAGATCAGCCCAATGTCACCCAGCAAAGAAGCATCTGAGCTGGGATTTGAACCTGAAACACTCTGACTCCAGGGCCTGGTCTTGTATATTATGGTGGGCGGCACTGTCTTCATTCCAAGAAAGAGGAAGCAAGGAAATGGGGTGGTCAGTTAATGGAAGTGAAGGCACATAACTTAGGTATTAGGGCTGAGGTTTGCAGTGGGCGCATGTCCTCTGAGATGCTGGGCAGGGGTGCCAGCTGGGGTCTGGAGTACACTTCACACACACAAGGAGCCACCCAGGGAGGGTCAGGTGCCAGGCGAGCCTCTGAGAGTCAGTTGATTCACTAAGCAGGTCTGTGATCTGAGAGCCAGAGACGGACCAGGCGTTTCCTCCAGCCTGATGGGGTATTGAACAGCTCCTTAGACGATCAATTATTTACGTCCAGACTGACAGCTGTGGCAAGGTGCAGGCCTCTGAGGGTCCCCGACAGGAGGTCCTGCTGGAGTCTGGTCAGAGGCAGCCCCGCCCTGGGGCTCCAGCTCACAGCAGGGCCAGGGAGGGAGCTGCAGGCCTCTTCCAGGGCGGGCAGGCTTGGAGGGGTGGAAGGCCCTGCACTGGCCACGAGACTGAATGATGGGGAGGCCACACACCCTCCTGTGGGGACAGATGTGGGGAGGGAAGGTGGCAGGACTAATAATTTTTCTTTGGGTTTATGAGTTTATTGATTTTCTCAGAAGGAAAGAGTCCCTTTGACCCTGTTCCCATGAGCAGGTGTGCAGGATGAGGACTCCGGCGGCTGCTTGGAAGCAGATGACCCTGGGTGGATGCCCTGGGGAGGTCAGGGGGCAGTTACAGACCTGCTGCCTGGAACCATCACTCACCAGCTCCTTAGCCCCACCTCCTCATCTGCCACCAAATGTGGTCACTTCAACCCCTAAGCTTCCCTCTGATTTGTCTGCCCCTCCCAGCTCCATAGACACCACACCAACCCCAAATGCCACCTTTTCTTGAAACAAGACTCCTAAGTCACCCCTCCACGCACTCTTGTATTCTTCCAATATCTTGTCTGAGCCAACAGGGCTGTCTTAATATACAAATTAGATCATCATAACTTCTGTCTTTGAAACCCTTTAGTCACTTTCCATTACACTTGGAATAAACATGAAAATTCCTTTGCATATAGAAACACCCCAAATATCCATCCAAGGACTCAAACAGATAAAAATGTGATATGACATACAATGGAATACTATGCAACATGGAACAGGAAGGGACTCCTGGCAGCTCACAGCAATGGGAGGGAACACTGAAGACTGGGGTAAGCCGTATGCTATAGGATTCCATTTACACCAACTGTCTAAGGTAGACACACTCATAGAATCAGAAAGTGGGATGGGGGCTGCCAGGGCAGGGGAAAGAGGAAGTAGGATGTGCTATTCAGTGGGCACAAAGTCCAATTATACGAGATGAATAAATTCTAGAGATCTGCTGTACAACACTGTACCTGTCATCAGCAACATTGTGGACTTAAAATGGGTAGAGCGTAGACCTCAAATTAGTTGTTCTTACTATGATCAAATATAATGAAAGATGATTCAACTCAGTCTGACCACTAATCACTATTTTAAAATTGAAATCTGGTGCATAAACCAAACTTTGTACACCCCAGTTCGCCTGGGAAATAGGCTTTTTCTAATTTATTTCAGCAATGAGATAAACTACGTGTGCATGAGGAATAAATGCTGGAAAGGTATTATTGATCTGATGATTTGATAATCAATATTTCCCGTTTGTGGAATCATTTGGCTGAGTTTAATTCACACACAATTTGTGGTCAAATTGGACAATGTTAACATGAAAAACTAAACTTGTTTTATGTGAAGAACGCTCTCTGCACGGCCTTGTGTGCCCTGCTGGTCTGGCCCCGCGGCCCTGCTGGCCCCCCCCACTCCATTTCCCTGCTGGACTGTGGCCACTGCCTCGTCTGCAGCTCCTTGGAAATGTCCAGTTGCTTCCCACTTTGGGACTCCAGGGTCTCAAGTGGCTTCCTCAGGAGCCCTGAGCGGACACCGTCCCACACCCTCGGCTGGCCCCGGGTTGCCCGCCTCACACTCGTGAAGCTTGATCTGCCTGGGACTCTGCTTCCCGCACCTACCTGGCCGCAGGGCCTGCCCACCGTGGGGCAGTGCTGCTTCTGTCTGGCTCCTCCCTCACCTCCTGTGCCTAGGGGTCGAGTGACCTGCAGGTGTTCCTGGAGTTCTTAGGAGGCCCTGGGTCCTGTGCGAGGTGCTGTGAACACAGAGAGATCAGGAGGCGGCCTCTGCCTGTGAGCAGCCGGAGCAGCCTCTCGTGAGGCTGTGTCTAAACGTGACCTGAAGATAGAGAAGGCCTGATGATGTGCCCTCGGGCCAGACTCATCATGTGGGGAAGGAGGACAGGGAGGAACAGGGGAAGAGGAGGACAGAGAGCAGCACACAGTATGACCTATGGGGAAGGCAAAGGCTGAATTTTGCCTGGGAACCTCGGGTGGATCCTCAGAGGAGTTGGTGATTGACCTCGACCTGAAAGAGTCCTAAGGAATGAGCAGGCATTTGCCAGAAGTACAGGCTGGGAGGGACATTGTGTCACCTGGGTGGCTCTAGGGGAGATGGTCTGGGTGAGACCAGAGGCCAGGAGGTGGATTGGAGGGCTGTAGCCAGAGTTCAGATGGAGGACGATTGGGCCTGAACTGGACAGGGCAGAGAGGTCTGTGAGGAGGGCATGGCTTCCAGAGATGTTCCAGAGGCTCTGGACTCCAAGGGGCTGTTAGCATCATGTTAGACCACAATAGAATTCTCATCAACAGTCACCTAAATAATGCAGATATCTCTTACCAACAAGAAAACTGAGGCCGACACCCCATGGTGGTTCAACCATACAATTATGTCATTAAAGACTCAGATACGCTCTGGTATGTATTCCAATCTTCACCATTTCAGATTTAATATTGATACTTGTTGTCTCATGGTTACAAGATGGTTGCCATTGCCCTAGGCATTTTAGTTCCTTCAAAGATAGGAAGGAGAAGGTGAGAAGGGAATACCTGGGCATTAAGAAAAATTTGTCTCATTTCTTTTTTTATTATGGAGGAATTTTTTTTCAGAATTTCTCAGAAAATAGCTGGTAATGTTTCATTGACCAAGCTGGTTCCAGAAGGAGGAGCCATCCAGACATCCAGAAAATGGAAACAAGGGGTATCCAAAAAGGGGAAACAGGGAGTGTTATGATGAGCTCCCACTATTCATGATTCACGTTATGGAGATTGTGTATTGCCCCATAAGCAAAATAAAGATGTTTTTAGGCAAGAGGATTGACTGTTTGGTAGACAGTCCCCAGTGTCTCCTGAGGGTGGAAGGCGGGACCTGGTTTCCTCCAACAGTCCTCTCCTGACAGTGAAAAATGGCAGCCACCTCTTGGCACCAATGCTGTGCGAACCCTGGCTTGTCCAGCTGAGCCGCTGCTCTTCGCTCGTACGTTCCCAAGAAGATGATCATGCAGAACAGCGAGAATATTCTCAAGAAATAAGGCTGTATTCATAATGTGTTTTCTTGGTATGGGCCATTTGGTTGCAAAACGATATTCCAGTCATAGCACGATACTTCCCTTCCTCATTTAAATTCACTGTTGGTTTAATTATGCGTTTCAGTCAGAATACTTATTAATTTTATAGACCTACCTGAAAATTAAATTGGGTAAATTCCTTTTGCTGGGTACCTTGACAAAAAAAAAAAATATGTGGTTCTCCAAGCTGTTGCTGGAGCCCACCTCGGCCCTGTGCAATTCTGTTCCTCTTTAAGTTCATTTGCAGAGAACACTGCGTGGGTTTAAAGGGCATTCGTCATTTCTGAGAGGAGAAGCACTGCAGAAGTTGCAGCCCAATTCAAAGCCAACAGGAGGGCCATGAAGAAATAGTCAAGTATCTTATTTTCTCACTGGAGGGGGAGTCGATGCACAAGGCATGAAATGGCCCTTAGGAGGCCAAGCATCTGTCTCACTTGTGAAGAGAACTCTGTGGGGGCGCTGCAAGGAGTCAATGAGCCCAGAGGACAAAGGTGGAGCAGGGGCCTCGCCCACTCGTCAGGGACACGGCTCAGCAGGAGGAGGTCTAGTGGTACGTTCGTTCATTAAACATTCACCAACATTCACTGTGTCGCAGGCTTGATGTGCTGGAAGGCAGTGAAGATGAGAAACTTACTCTTAGGCAGCTCACATTTTCATAGGCCAGACAGGCAAATACAGAGTGATGATAACGCTCAGCAAGTGCTATGACAGACAAGATGGAGAACCTGGGCAGGGCGAGAAATGGGGCCGTGAACCCAGGTCTGGAAACTCCACAAGGATGGAACCATGTTTATACTACGCTGCTCTGTCACTGCCCTGTCCATCCCAGTACCTGGCACATGGTGCTCAGTAATTAATTGTTGAGGTGAATTGGATTAAAAAGATTCAGTCCTGGTGGCATGTACCAATCAAATAGCATTCATTGTTATAAAAAAATAGACCCCCAAATCACAATGGTTATAACGCAGTAGAAGTGTGTGTGTGTGTGTGTGTATGTGTGTGTACGCTGTGTTTTTCTTTCACAAATGTATTGAATTTTAGATGACAGAGGGTATCTTCCCCAAGCTGTCATTCAAGAACCCAAGCTCCTTCCATCTTGTAGCTCTCATCCCCTAAGGTCCCAGTTCCTTCACTTCCAGTTGATGGGCAGAGAGAGAGAGGGAAGAGAGCCATAGGTTTGTTTGGAAGAGAGGGAAGCTGAATGTCACAACTCAAAGTGACACCGCATCCTTCTTCTTGCATCAACCTTGTTATGTGGCCACAGTTGACTGCAAAAGAGGTGGGGAAATATGGTCAGATGATGTGCCCAGGAGGAAAGGACAAAGATTGCTGAAGACATCACTGACTACTATATGGTAGAAGACTAACCCGAGGAACTGTCCTAGTGGTCTGAAGAAGAATAGCAGGCACCACAATGATAAGAGAAAATCACTGCATATATATATATATAAAACCAGGAGGGGGGTGGGGGTGGGGTGGCTCTGGGACAGAGGGCTGGCCAGGCACACATGAGTCCCTGGGCTCCCTCCCAGCACTGAAGTCTGAGTGGTGATGACTCTTGTGCACAGTGAGATGAGGCTGTAGTTAAGTGATGGTAGAGATTCAGTATCGTGCCGAGGAGTGCAGACCTCACCTTGAGCTGAGTGGGAAGCTGTGGAAGCATTCTGAACACAGGAGCAGTGTGGCAGCTTTGAGTTGGAGAAGATGGCTCTGGGCTTCTGTGGGGATTATAAGGGCCACAGTGACGCACTGAGAGAGAGAGGAAGGCAGGCTTGAGAGACACCTGAAGGTAAAAATGCAGGGCTTGGTGGCTGATGGGATGTGGATCTGCTGATACTTTTGTCCTTTCTGGGGACTGTGTCCCCTCTGTCTCCTCATTTTGAGTCCTCTTGCTGAATTTCTCCACATGAAACCTCAGCTGAGGCCCAGTGTCCAGACCAGCCTGGTCCTGGGGCATTGGCCTTAGTACCACTTACTGGGGCCAGCTGATACAATGCCATTTCAACCCACAGATCTGGCAGGGGAGGATTACGACTGAATTTCTCAACTGCAGATGATAACTTAGAATTTATCTGGGAATCCAAACTTATATGTTCAGCCATTGTTCACTTTATACCCACCAATAAACAGATGGGCACATTTTTCTGAACAGAAATTCAGAAATATATAAAGTATTTTTAGGGATGAGTTTTAAATGGATAGTCAAAGGCTGGGGGGATGTAAATGGTATGGTTTGGGTCACACCTGCCCTCACTACAGCTACAACTGTCACAGGTCTTCCAAAGCACCATGTTATCAATATGACTTGACGCAGAACATTTTAAAACGGGGAGAAAAATGGTGACAAAACCAGGAAGACCCTGTGGTGGAGCATGTACACTGTGGCATTAGAATGCCAGGGGCCAGATCTTCTCTCCGTCACTTTCTAGCTTTGTGATTCTTGACAGTCATTCTACCTTCTGGAGTTCAGTTTCATAAATGGAGGTAACAATGGCTCCAATACTGCAAAATTGTTATGAGATTTAATGAGATGATATTTATCCAGCATCTGACCTACTGTAAATACAAATAAGTATATTTCTTTGAGAGAGAGCTGCTAATCCTTCCAAAGTAAGGCATTTCAGCTTTCTGTGGTGTTTGGCCATACCAATGGTAATAGACACAAGCAAGATGCAATTAATATTTCAATAAATATTTTCTGAGTGTGTGTTATGTGCCTGGTACTGGGGACACAGAAGTCAAGAAAAGAAACCAAACTTCCTACTCAAATTGAGATCTCAGTGTATAACAGACAGAAAAAATTATGAATAAATAACAAACAAATATACAATATGATGCTAAGTGATAATAAGTGTTAATATGAATGAAGTAGGGTAGAGGAACAGAGAGGGATAGGAGATACTTTTAGGGAGAGCAGAAGACTCGGTTGTGTGAGGAATTAAAGGGTGAGTAAATAGGCAACGAAACAAGAAGCTAAGGAAGGAGGAAGCAGATGGTGTGATGACAGTGTCGAAGGAGATTTCTGTTCAGATAAAGTGTGTGTGCTGGGTTTAGACCATCCAAACACAGGGTAAACTTCAAGCATCTAGACATGTGGGAAGCAGAGCAAAAGTACACAGCAGGAAGGGGCACCATAGTTAGGAGGTGACATAATGGAATGAAAAAGCAAACAAAATAAACAATGGGAGAAGCTATGCCTTGAAATGATCCCCAGGTTGATTAACTCTTAGCCAAACTAATGGAACAGCAAGAGAAGACACTAGACACCAGTGCCAGGAATAAAGGAGAAACTATATCTAAAGGTCCTACAGGTGCTAAAATATTAACTGTATGCCAACAAATATCATGACAGATGAGACAGACAGAAAGACTTGAAAAACAAAACCCACCCAAACTGACACATGATGAAAGAGAAAATCTGATTAGTCCTGTCTAATAAAAGTTCGAGCTGATTTTCAAATACACCACTATACACACACAAACTCCAGACCCATGTTTCCCTGTGACTTCTACTAAGTTCTATTCTGGTTATTTTCAGTGCTGTGGATGGAACCCAAGGCCTCTCATGTACTAGGCAAATGCTCTACCACTAAGACACACCCCAGCCCTCTGTTCAGCATCTAAGGAAAAAATGATAGTGATCTTATATCAACTTTGTAAGAAAATTGAGAATGAAACACTTTCAACTTCATGGAAAAAGCAAAATGCTTGCACCAAGACTTGATAAAGATACTGAAAAAATATTTATAGGGATATCCTTTATGATTAAAGTACTTAATAAGATATTAGCACATTGAATAAAATATACAAATATGTATCATGGACAAATACAGTTATCTGAGGTATGCAAGAATTAAAACTACTTAATAAAATATTACAACATTGAATAAAATGTACAAATATATCATGAACAAATATAGTTTATCTGAGGTATGAAAAGTTGGTAGCATTTAAAAAATCAGTTAATATAATTTATTACATTAATAGAATAGGAAAAAAACACATGGCTATTTCAATAGATGTAGAAAAAGCATCTGATAAGTTAACACACATGATTAAAAACTCTCAGCAACTCAGGGATGTGAAGTCATTTAATCAAGTTGGTAAAAGATATCTTTGGAAAACTCACAGTTAAACATCACATTTAATGGTAAAAGACTGAATGCTTTTCCATAAAGAGTGAGGAAGAGGAAGGATGCTCTTTTCAGCACTTTACATTGTACTAGAGATTGTAGCCATTTCAATACATAAAGAAAAGGAAATAAAAGGCAAAAAATTAGATGCTAGAAGTGAATCTAGCTCTATTTGCAGATGACATAATTATTTATGTAAAAAAATATTAAGCCCAAAGCAACTACTAAATGTAGTAAGATGTTTTAGCAAGGGTCACAGATACACAATTAAGCTCACAAAAATCAGCTGCTTTTTTTGCATGCAAGAGGTAAACAATCAGAAAATGAAAGTAGCATCAAAAGCACATAACAGGAATACTTTTAACAAAATACATATGAGAACTTTAAACTGGAAACTAGAAAACATCCCTAAAATTAAGGAACAACAAATAAATGGAGAGATATACCATATTCATGGATTGGAAGACTCAAAACATGTGCTAGGATGGCCATTTTTCACCTTACCACAACACATACATGTGTATGCATATGCACACATTCATGCACAGCAGGACTGGGAGCCACCCAACTCACAACTGTTAATATTGTACTTAAGTGATGCTTTCTTGGAAATGACACCAAAGATATAGGCAAAACCCATGAAATATAGACAAATCAGACTTTGTGCAAAATTTTAGAAAGTGTGCATCAAAAGACAATATCAATGCACAGAATGAGCAAATGCACTTTCAAAGCATGTATCTGACAGGGGTTTAATAACTAGAATATGTAAAGTACTCCCAAAGCTTAACCACAACAAACCCTAAACCACTCAATTAAAAACTGGGCAAAGGTAGTATCCAAAGAAGATAAACAAATGGTCAATAAAAACATGGAAAGACCGTTTGCATCACTAATCATTAGGGAAATGCAATTCAAACTCACAACAAGATACCACCTCACTTCCATTTGGGTGATTACCACTAAAATCACAGAAAATATCAAGTATTAACAGGACTGGGGAGTAATTAGAACTCTTGTGCTCTGTTGTTAGGGATATAAAACAGAAAAGTTTCTGTGGAAGACAGGATGGTGTTCCTCAAAACACTAAAAGTGGAATCATCCTGTATTGTAATCAGTTTTTTCATCACTGTGACCAGACATCTGGAAAGAGCAACTTGGAGGAGGAAATGTCCATTTGGGGCTCATGATTTCAGAGGTCTCAGTCCATAGACGGCTGTCTCCATTGCTCTGGGGCCTGAGGTAGAGCAGAGCATCATGACAGAGGGTACAGCAGAAGGAAGCAGCTCAGGACGTGGCAATAAGGAAGCAGACAGAGCTCCATTCACCAGGGACAAAATACAAACCCCAAAGGCACAGCCCCAGGGACCCACCTCCTCCAACCACACGCTACCTGCCTATAGGTACCACCTGGTCAACCTATCGGGGATCTACGTAGTGACTCAGGGCGTTCATTTCACCTCTGAACCTTCTCGCATTGTCTCATACAGGAGCTTTTGGGAGACACCTCATATCTAAGCCATAGCATCATGTGATCCAGTGATTCTGAGTAGGAAGCCAAAAGAATTCAAAGCAGGGTCTCGAAGAGACATTCTGTGCTCTTGTTGGTGGCAGCATTAGCCACAATAGCTAGAGTGTAGAAGTAGTCAGCAACACACAAACAGATGAGCAATACGCGGTATCAACACACAATGGTATATTATCTAGTCAGAAGAGGAAGGAAATTGACCCCTCCTACAACAGAGAGAACCTTGGCGATATTATGCAGAGTGCGATCAGCCAGTCTTGAGAGGACTGAAGAATTCCACCTGTGTGAGGGAGTTAGAGTAGGAAGTCATAGTACAGAACACACAATGGTGGGCACAGAGGCTGGGCACTGGGGAAAGGGAGAGCTCCTGTTTATCCACACAGAGTTTAAAATTTGGAAGATGGAAGGCGTTCTCGAGATGGATGGTGGAAATGTTTCACACTATTACGGATGTACACTTAAAACGGCTAAGATGATAAACTTTGTTTTGTGCGTTTTATTACAACAGCAGTAGAATAAAACTCCCCAGAGGGGAAGAGGGGAAGAGGGAGGAGCGGGATCAGGAGGAAGAAGGAGATGAAGGACAGGGGTGGAGATGGTCACAATCCATAGCTGGCACATGGGTGCCACCATGTCCTGGGCACCTCGTACCTGCTAACTTATTTAACCCTCAAAACCAGCCCCGTGAGGTGGGCACTACACTCCTAATCCAAAAACCAGGTGAGGGAGGCTCAGGGAGGTAAGAGACACTGCCCAAGGTCACGTCGCTGTGAGCTGAGACTGCTGAGCTCAGTCCGATCAGGACCAACATCCTGCCTGGCGCTTCTCAAGCTGAAGGGCGAGGGGGACCCCGAGGACTAGATGCCTTGGGGAGAGACTCTCATGGCGTCTTTTTAATTTTTGTCTTGCTTCCCCCCCCCCGCCCCACTATTTGTCTTTAATGAGGGGGAGGGTGTCATGGTATGTGATGGGGAATAAAGTAAAATATAATGACGTGAAGGCAAGTTTAAGGATTCTTGGAAACAGGGAGACACGCCTGGGAAACACATAACGGAAAACTAGAATCCAAGGTACAGAAAGAAGGGTGCCATCAACAGAACATTCCCCAAATGTCAAGGTCGAGTGACATGTCACAGTTACACACCTCATGGGTGCTGGCTGGGGGAAGGTGTCTGTCAACAGTGATGCACTCGCCTGTGTTAGGGTCCCCGGTGGAGAAGGGAGTCCCACCAGTATCCTCTGTGTCACCTGGGGCACCAGTGCCTGGCGCCCAGGACTTACTCTGTAGATACTATGTAAAAAAATAGGCCACAAAAGTCACTTGAAGTCTTACCCATGAAAACAACCATTGAACACAGCACTTCCTCCCTGCCCCCAAAGCAGCCCATCCCCTGCAGAAGTTCATCAGACCCTACAGTGCGTCAAATCAGGGCATTTCAGTTACCAATGAGGTGCTGCGAGGCCTAGAGCCCCAAGCCCCCGCACACCACGCAGTTGTGGGGCACAAGGGGAAACCGTCTCCCAGGGGGATGGAGGTGTCCTTCTCTCTGAAGGGTCTGAGGACACCCATGCAAAGGAGCCACGCCACAGGGACCCCCAGAGGATGGGAGTGAGAATGAGGGCCATTAACAATGTCATCTCAGACTGGCCCATTAGCCACACGCCTTAAGGGGAAGGGGTCCCCATGGAAACACCAAGGAGAAAATGATGGAGGAGAGAGGGAGGCGCCGTCCACACGTAAGCCCAGGGGTGCCGGTGGGGACACAGTGAGCTCCGAGGTGGCTGTCCACGGGGTGCACCTTCCTCCTCCCTCTCTCACCCTTCCTTCCTTCCTTCCTGCTCCACTTCTCCTTCTTCCATCCCTCCCTTTCCCTCTCTCCCTCCCCCTTCCCTTCTGTGCACACCCTGCTTCCTTCTGCCTCCAATCCCTCCTTTCTTTCTTTTTTTTGGGGGGGGCACCAGGGATTGGACCCAGGAGGGCTTCACCACTGAGCCACATCCCCAACCCTTTTTATTTTTCATTTTGAGACAGAGTCTCTCGAAGTTGCTTAGGGCCTCACTAAGTTGCTGAGGCTGGCCTTGAACCTGTGATCCTCCTGCCTCAGCCTCCAGAGCGTCTGGGACGACATGCGTGCCCCACTGCGCCTGGTCACCCTTCCTTCCTGTCTTTGCTCTCTCTCCCTCCTCCTCTCCTTGCTGGTGTCTTCAAAGTGCTGCTCTCTGAGAGGCAGAGGTAACAGGGACCGATCCCTCCTCCCTGGAGCACTGGAACCCGCCCTGGGAGGCCTGCTGCTCTCTGTCCCCATCCCCACAGCCTGTCTCCTTTATATCAGCTGCTGGGCTGGTCCAGGCAGCATCCCCTGGACTGTCCCAGGTGACGGTGTTCCTAATCCACCTGCCGCCACCCCCCCCCCCGCCCCCCGCCGTATATCACTTTACTTCATATTTTCTGACGTTATCTGGACTCCCTGCCTCCTCTGCTGACATTGAGCTTTGTCCTGGACGGGTGCCCACCAGCCTCCATGGACCCTGGTCATCTCCACAGCCCACGCTCCCTGTCTTAGTCCTCATAAGACACTCAAGTCCCCCGAGATAGGAGACATGGCTTTCTATGATGCAAAACCATCCTGACATCAAGGCTCATGTGTGTTTGTTTACTTAATATTACTCTCTAAAAAATGGCACAATTTTAATTTTTTTAGTTTCCTACAGCAATAATATCTGTGAAAACAAGCTTTTACTATATTAATCAGATGTCTTTTTTTCCTTATAAATATTGACACATGTGCCGTGCCTCTCTCAGTGCCCATCGGGTCCATCTCAGGATGGGCCTCCGTGGGTCGGCAGTGCCCCTGCTGCCAGAAATGCTGCCCGAGTGACACGGCATGCGGTGCGTTGACGACAACTGCTCTGACCTGTGCGGTACCCCGGGAGCCTCCGCGTTGCCATCTGCACTGGGTGTCACTCTGTTTTCCTTTCCAGTCGCTGCTCTGCAGACCTGGCGTGGGGCCCGGGTCCACGCCCATTTCCCTCCTGTGTGAGGGCAGCTCCGTCTCCCCTCCTGGGTGTTCAGTTCTGGGGGAGGCTGGGGAAGGTCAGCTCCCTGGCCCCGGGCAACCTGTCTGCTCACACAGTGGCAGGGGCCAGGTCAGGACGTCTGGTCTTCTTTCAGTGTCGACCGTGCGTTCTTGGACCAAGGGGCCGTATTCATCAACCCTTGGGTCACCATGTGGCCCGCCTGGCGCCCAGCGATCTACTGATGGATCCCCTCGCAGGCCCGCGCCCTGCGCATTGCCAAGGTGGGGCGCTGCCGGCTAGTGGGCCCCGTGAACCATCCGGCCACGTCCCCCAGCGCACAGCCTGCCAGCTCTGCCACCATTTCCCATCTGTGTTTCTATTTTTCCTGCGAGAGTAGCCTTATTGATCTCATTAATTCTCTTCCCGTCGTTGGCACGAGAAGGTGATATTCTCCACGCTTTGGTGCCTCCTGTGTTTTGCAAATTACAGGACATAATGGATGGGATGATGAGACACCTCGTTTTCTCCACCTCCAGCAAAAGCCATGAACTGTCCTTTATTTAAATGGCCGGGGGTAAATTGTCCTGGGGGTCCATTCGCCAGGGTCTGAGGTCCCCAAACAGATGGAGAATTTCCCCTCTGCTGAGAGAATTTCAAGTGACACAAAGCCAGACTTCCTCTACCTGGGCACTTTTACTTTGAGTTCCTGAAGGCAGTTATGGGTTTCCTAATGAGGCGACTTTTTTTTTTTTTTAACAGCAATTATATTTGACGATTATTTTCCTCCTTGTTTGAAAATAAGTTTGAGGAGGTCTTAAAAGGAACCATCTGAGGGATGGTGTGATTCAGTGAGGATGTTGTAAAACCAAAATCTCTTGCTCAGTTGTAAAGGTGAAGAGAAGTCTCTGATGCAAGTTCTTTTAGTTCGATAACTAATTAAAATCCCAGCCACCAGGAGCAGAAAAGTTCCTCCTGATCTTATCTGCCTCTTTGAGCTCTTTGCAAAAGACACACACAGAGAGAGAGAGGGAGAGAGGGAGGGAGAGAGGCAAGGAGGGAGAAAATAATTGGGTTCTCCATAGACCCGGGCTCCCTGGAGCGGGGTCTCCCTTGTCATCACAGGTCACCTCAGACCCTAATGGAGAGGGTCTGGAGTAGGTGTCCATGAAAGGTTGACTGTGGAGCAAAATGAACAAGCTTTTATTTTTTCTCTTAAGATTTTTTATTCAAGCATAAAAATGTACAAAGGTGCACACATCGTGAGTACAACCAGATGATTTTTAAAATCTGAAATCACCTGCAGAAGCAGCCCCGCCCCTGTCGGGACACAGAGCAATGCAGAAACCCCACAAGCCCCCCTCGTGCCCTTCCCGGTGGGTCCTCCTCCCCCAGCGTGGCCTCCATGCTGACTTCTGAGAGCCTGTACCAGGTCTGCTCTGAGCCTTGCCGCGGTCTGTCTTTGTGCCTGCTTCCTTCTGGTCAGCTGAGGATGCCAAAATCCATCCTGGGGTGCACAGTGCTCCCCTTTGTTCTCGTGGCTGTGTGTGTGTGTGTGTGTGTGTGTGTTCTATGGTGGCTGTCAAGGACCAAATGCTTGTTTCCCCCACGTTCGTGTGTTGAATCCCTGATCCTCAACGGGATGGCGCCTGGAGGTGGGATCTTTGGCAAGTGCTTAGGGTTTGATGAAGTCATGGGGGTGGCCTTCCCACGGGCTGTGGGCTAAAGCCTTCCTGAAAAGAGGGAGAAGCAAAGGTCTCTTTCCCTCTCGGCTTCCCTCCTTCTTCTAACGCAGGCACCAAGAAAAAGCCATTGGATCTAATGGGAAGACAGCTGTCTGCAAACAGGAGTCCAGCCCTCACCAGATACCAAATCCACCGGCACCTTGGTTTTGGACTTTCAGCCTCCAGAACCGTGGGACATTAATGTTGTTATTGAGCCTCCAGCCTCTGGTGTTTTGTTACAGCAGCTCAAACTCCCAAGACAAGGGGACGGGGAAGGGACCATAACTGATTTATTCTACCACCAGTGGGCAGCTGGCAGTTTCAAGTTTGGAGCTTATATAAAATGTACGGCTGTAGAGGGTCTTATGCGCATCTTGTGGTGGTCGTGTGTGTTTTCCTGTTGGATTATAACCCTGGGAGTGGAAATGCTGGATCATAAGGTGAGTATATTTCCAGCCTTGGTAGAAACTAAGTATCAAACATCTTTCCAAACTGTTTGTACCCATGAACACTCCCAGCAACAGTGGAGAGTCCTGCGAGCTCCACATCCTTGCCAACACTTAATGTTGTCAGACTTTTAAATTTTAGCCATTCTGGTAGTGCAGTGAGATGGTGTGTGTGTGTGTGTGTGTATGTGTGTGTATGTGTGTGTGTGTGTGAGTGATATCTCCACCTCTTATACACACTGCAAACTCTCTTTGCCCTGCTTAATAATGCCTGGTAACCTCTAAACTATTCCCTATCTCTATATTTTTGCTGTTTAAAGAATGCCCTATAAATGAATTGTACAGTATTCCACCTTTTGAGATTTGTCTTATTTTTCCTGAGCCCTTCTGCCCACAGTCAGCTCCCCTTCCATTCTCCATTGTAGGTAATGGGGGGGTCCTTGCCAGGATGATGGCACCATGCTATTTGGACCCTCCAGCCACCACAGTCATAAGTAAAATAAACCTCTTTACTTTATAAAGCACCCAGCCTCAGGTATTTTGTTAAAGCAACACAAAAGAGACTAATACAATTCCTGTCTCAGGAGCACGTCTCAATTGTGCCTAACAACACGGAGCACACACATGCCCGCCCAGGCACTTTAATGCTAATCTTTCTTTCTTATCCCTTAGCCTGAAATGGGAAAGAGAGGAGCTCCCTAGGTAGTATTAAGTATTTATGTCTCTCTTGCTGTGGGTCAGACCTTCTACACCTCCCCTCTTGACGGTAGCCCTACGCTCTAACGCAGGCACTACAGCCACACAAGGAGATTGAGATGCAGTGAGATTCAGTGACCTGTGCAAGGTCACACCAGTGGTAGGACCAAGCCTCCAGGGTCCCTGCCCTGGGGGTTGGTGGTCTCACAGCAGGGAGAGGTGGGGGAACTCTTCTGGGAACTGAGTGGTCTTAAAGACACTGGGTGCAGCCATGGTGTGCGCAGCCCCTCAAGTCAGGAAGGGTTAAGTAAATCCAGGGATCCTGTTCCTAGAGCATCCAGGGGGTCAACTCAAGCTCAGCCCCCCTTTTCAGAAGCTCATGGAAGACAGCGAGGGTCTCTCTGGCGTCCACACCCGTGGGCTCACCCCAGCCTTCTGCTCTCATGATGGTTATCTGCCCACAGGGTTTCCTTTAGGAGTCCTGTACCGGTCCCACTCAGTGCCCTGGCTGCAGAGCTTTGCTCATCTCGGACTCAGGTGCTGCCGCCCGCGTGGTTTCTCCTGCCTCTGCCCCTCCTCCTGTCCTCATCCAGTCAAGACCTGGCCTCCCAGGGCACCTGCCTCGATTCCCCAACAAGTCCAAGGCTCCTTGTCACTTGATTGCAAGACACTTTCTAACTTCTCCTCTGAGTTCTCATCCCAATTTATAATTACGAGTGTGAGTGTGTGTGTGTGTGTGTGTGTGTGTGCGTGCATGCCTATCTGCTTCATAATCATCTCCTCTACTACAACTTAAGAGTGATGAATGGGGGCTGGGGCTGGGGCTCAGTGGTAGAGCGTTCTCCTAGCATGTGCGAGGCACCAGGTTCGATCCTCAGTACCACATAAAAATAAATAAAGATGTTGTGTCCATCTATAACTAAAAAATTATAGGAAAAAAGAGTGAGAGAATGGAAATGATATCTAGTTTTGCTTAGTATTTTCAGACCTCTGATACAGTACCTGGGATACAGGAGGCACTCAATAAATGCTCAGAGTGGACGAACCCATGGATAAATGAAAGCTGTAATGCATTCAGGAATCACCCAAGGGTCATCAGAAGGGTTTGATGTCCCTCAAGTACATCTGTTCCCTCACCTAGCTCAGCCACCTCTGGTGTCACTGATTTCTGGAACGCCCCGGGCACAGTCCTGCAGACAGACCCATGGGGTCCCTGGGCTTTCCGAGGTCAGGCCACCTGCCTGGGAGTCTGTATTTCAGTTTCTCTGTTTGATTTCCATCATGGTCCTCTGCAAGCCAGGGATGTTGATTCTCTGTAATGAAGCCGGGGCGGGTGGCAGCCTGAGTGGGTCATATATTTCTCGAGTCGGGCGTCTCATCTGCATGGCCCACATTTCACTCAGAAATGGGGCAGATTCATTAAAAGCGTGGCCAGACGGCTTCCTCTTTGGTGGCTTGTTTGCCTTCATTTAATGAATGAATAAATAACGGGCCTGTTCATTACCAACTTCTGGGTGGAAATAATCGCTGGGTTCGCTCATTTGCTTGGAATCATGTGCTCAGTGTGCGAGCGCCTTCTGCCGCGGTCACTGCGGAGCGTCTCCCTGTCGGGGGGGCCGGGGCTGGCCTCCAGGGGCTGGCATTCATCTTGGCCTCACCTTTGAGAGCAGCAATCACTCTTCTCGTCCTCCAGGGCCTGGTTCGTGCACTGAGAAGGCTCATTTGTGGAAGGGGACCCAGGGACCCTAAGAAGTAAATGAGACTGGTAGGCCCATTAATTCTCTGAGTGCACCCGGGGGCACCTGGGCGTTATGGTGTAATTACTGCTGAGAAAGTCTAAATTCCTACGTGTGCTTTGCAGAAAGCACTGCACAGGCTACAGGGTCTTCGCTTTTACCCCATGACCCGGGCCTAACTCGGCCCTGGGAAACCTAGAGGGCTGTCCTGGCGCCTCTCAGTCAGTCCGAGAGGTAACTGACCCTGGAGGCGTCATCTGTCACCTAGAAATCACTGGGAAACGTTTACTCTGGATGCGAACTAAAGATAACCAGCCCCCTCCCTCTCCCCCAGACCCGGGCACTCTCCCAGCCTTTCATGACCTCTGATGATTGTATTCTCTCCACCGCGGGTTCCCCAGACTCGCCCATCACCACGTTCCGGGCACAGAGCTCTGAGGCTCGCCATTGCCCTCTGGGTTCAGGACAGGGTCCTGTGCATGGCACACAGGACCCCCATGTGCGCTAGGGCCCTTGTGACTTCTCCAGCGTCATTTTTGCTCTCTCTCTCTGTCCTGCTTTGCAGTCCCCGATGGCCCAGGAAACCACTTGCTCTGTCCTGCACACACCCCAGGGTTCTCACTTGCCGCCTGTAATACCCCAGGGTCCCACCTGCACACCTTCACCCACATTTTTCTGCACCTCTCCCTGGGACCATCTCGTGTTCTTGAAAGGTAGGAGAGGGAATGCCAATCCAAGGCCCCAGGGGCGACCAAGGGGTTGCGTGACTGTGTGATCAGAGCCTGGAGAATGTGACAGGGTGGCGGGGAGGGCACTCTCTCTAAGGGCAGCAGAGACCACCCAGGCACAGCCAGTGGTAGCCACGAGGGTGTGGGGGCTCCATGCTTTTGGGTCCACAATTTTTCAGGAGAAGCTAGGAATCTGGATGTTTATTTTAAATCTTCCATTTTAAGCATGTACATGTAGGTGGCTCCAGGCTCTCTGTGTAGCCCTGGCTCTTTTTCTTGTGTTGGAAGGGTTGTAACAGGCACGTCCTCTGTGGGCACATCTGTGCTTTGTGGTGATATCGTAGCTATGGGTCACCTGAGAGCTTTGGGGACCAGTCTGTGTGTTTCTGGCAGTTAACACTGGAGAGAAGTAAATGATCACAGATCTCTCTCTCTCTCTCTCTCTCTCTCTCTCTTTTTTCTATTTGTAAGCTTATAAATAACACCCACTTCAGAAAGATTGGGGGATAATGCCATATTTTTTTAACAGTCAAGAAAATAATTTTTTGTTTTTGAAGCCAGACTTCTTAAAACTGGTCATAAGAGAAATTGGCATACAACTGTGAAAAGCAATTTGAGACAGAACACTCCATCCTGCCACCTGAAAATACCCATCACCTTCAGACCTGAATCCCCAACATGAGCACCTTGAGTGGATCACAGCGTAGAATAAGTACCCCCTCTGCAGGCCACGCCCTTGGAAATAACCCTTCCCCAGAAGGGAATGTAAGATGTGCTCTAGTTCCTGAGAGTTAACATAAGACCATGTTGGGTTTTTTCCCTATTTATGCTACCAACTTGTTACAGTTTTTGTAAAGAGAGAATTTGGGCCAAGCCATGACTGAGTCTCTATTGTTCCTAATAAGTGGGTATGAAAAGAAATGGGACGACTGGTCTAAAACCATCTCAGAACCTCAAATGTCGGAAAGAGGTACTTGGATGATCCTTCCAGGTGACAAACTGGTCACACTAGAAAGGTCAGGCCCCGCTGAGGAGGGCAGCCATTGTCCAGCTCCAGCTGTGGCCACCTGGGAGAGCCAGCCCAGACTTACCTGACCAGCTGATGTCCTCAGTGAAGCCAGAAACCCGTGATTTTATGTAAAACATCCTAATGGCTTAAATGTTGGCAACCAAGTCACTTAAGTCAACAAAAATTAGTGTTGGCCAGACAAAACATTTATGTCCTATAGCTGTGATCCAGCCCTGCGCCCACCCCTGACCGAACCCGCCTCACATGTCTACCTCCCACCCTGCCTCACACGTGATGGTTCCTTAAATCATAATTGGAAAAAATAAAACAAAAGCCCCAGATGCCTACCACAAGGCACAAACCCCAAAGGCCAATGTCACCCAGACTCCTTCCGGCTGCCCCCCGGAGCCGCTGATTTTGAAACTGCCGGAGTCAAAGAGAACCCATACATCCACCAGAAGCAGACTTCCCTCCCTCGGAGAGAGAGGATTTCCACAGCTCGTTCTCAGGGAGGCAGGTGGTCAGGGCTCCTGGGCTCCCACCTCCGGTCTCCTGGCCGCGGGGCGGTTCTGCCCCAGGAGACCTGGTTGGCCTCTCAGCTATCCCGACTTCACGGGGCCTGGCCTTCGTTGGTTTTCCGCTCTCCGGAGCAGGCATATTTCATTCCAGCAACTTTTCCACATCAGCAAAATCTGTTGTGCCTGCACCGATCCCTCCTGGGCCCCGGCTCCATCCTGATTAACTCTATTTATATAATTTATTTGGGTGGCCTGCTTCCCATTGGGAGAGATCGATACGGATTTAGATGAGAAGTGAGAGTATTTGCAGCCACTTCAAGTGCTGATCAAACCCAGGGCGGGCTGCGGGGGTTCCGTCTCGGAGAAGAGCCCTCTGCAGGACCATCTGGGTCTCCTCTTCCCCAGAAATGGAGAGCAAGGAGTAAAGAAGATGAGCGGGAAGGAAGGAAGAAAGGGGGACAGGCAGGGAGGGAGAGAGGGAGGTGAACTGAAAGGGAAAAGGGGGGAGGGGGGGAAGACAAAGAAAAGTGGCCAAACCTGCTTTCCAGCTTGGTTGGTGCCAAACCAGTGTCGGCAGCCTCTGGCTAAGCTCTGTGCAGATGACTGCGAGCTGAGACTTGACTAGGAGCAAGCCACCGCGGTGTTTGCTTATATTGTTCCCAGGTAGGGCAGGGAGCACTGGGAGCTCATCTGTGCCCGAGTTTCAGCTGTCAATGCACATTCTGAAGAGCAGCAGGAACTGAGGGCACGCTGCGGGGACGCTGGTGTCCTTCCCCTGGGCTGGCTGGGTTGTGCTCCTTTCAGGATGTGACGTGGCTGGAGGGCTCTCTCCTGAGCCGAGGCTGGCTCGAGGGCACAGTCTTCTGAGCTGGACCAAATCACGTGTCTGGTCTCAGCCTCCCGGCTGAGTTCTGGCTCTGAGCCCGGCCTGTTTTCCTTGAGCACGGGGAGTGTGATGGAGCAAGCCCTGTTCCAGCCGGGTGTGGTGGCACATGCCCACGATCCTGGCTGGTCAGGAGGCTGAGGTGGGCAGATCAGGAGGTCAGTGCTGGCCTGGGCAACATCTCAAACAACAACCAGAAGATCACAAAGAAAGCACCGTTCCAAGGAGATGCAGGTCCGGGTCATGCCTCATATGTGGCCAAGGACGGCAAGGCCGGGGATGGATCAGGAGGCCCTGGCAGATGTGGCTTCTGAACGTACCCGGGGCCGTCCTTCTGCACTCAGCTCAACGTGGCCTCCCAATCCACAGGAAGTCTGAGAGCTAATTAATCAACAGAACTGCTCCGCTGCCTTCCCACAGGAAAAGAGATGTGTACACCACTCAGGTACAGAAAGCAGCTCCAAATAGATGGGATAGAGAAACGTCTAGAGAAACTAGGGAGGATATGAGAGGTGGGGAGACCTCGCTCAGCTGGCTAGAAGGTCCAGGTGTAAGCAAAAAGAGAGACGAGCCAATCACGCTCACACACACGCACACACACGCAGACACACTCAGGCGCACACACACACAATCTGTTCAACAAAAGACCATATAAAAGCAAAAGCTCCCGAGAGACTGGCATGGAACATTTGCAATCCGTGTGCTAAGCCAAGGGTTAATATTCCTGCGCTCTGTTAGGAAAGAAGATCAGCAACCGGTTTACAAATGGGCAAAATACATGAACAGGCAATTCAGGAACAAGAAGTCATTAGACATTACTCAGCTCCACTGATAATCAGGAAAGTGTAAATTAAGACACCTCGGTGCTACCGCTCATTCCAGATGAGGGTGACAAGGGTCGAAGTTGCATATTCCTCTCACAGTGTAAGTGTTGCAACATGTATTAAAATTCAAAATATCCTGACCATTACCACTAGCAATTCCCTTTTTTGCGGGGAGCAGGGGTACTGGGGATTGAAGTCAGGGGCACTCCACCACTGAGCCCCATCCCCAGCCCTATTTTGTGTTTTATTTAGAGACAGGGTCTCACTGAGTTGCATAGCGCCTGGCCATGGCTGAGGCTGCCTTTGACCTGTGGATGCAGATGTTCCCAGGGCTTGCATCAGAAAATAAAGCCAGGGGTGTCTGCTGGCCCGAGAGGTGGGATTCGACAGAGGAGATGGATCTCAATTTCATTGTCACTTCTGAAGTGTAACAACACAGTGGCCGATATTTAGCAGTTGGGAGAATTCAGGGCGCTGGCAGTTGTTGGAACAATGAAATGTTTTTGTACCAGCTGGTGGACAGGGGACTCCACCGTCCTGACCACCCTGGGCCCTTCCCTGGGGCTGCTCCCTCCAGGCTTCTCCTGCCCCGGCAGTGGAAGGGTCGACATCTTGGCCACCGGTGCTGTGCAGATAGACCCAGATCTGTCCCTTGTCTCCCAGGGACCTGTACTTTGAACATCACTCAACAGCAGCAACGTATGGCTATGACAGTTTTTACAATCAATGCACAGTGACATGGGATCTAACACCAGCCTGTGTTTTTGCCTCTGTGCTGATGGCCAGTGTCAAGGTGGGCCCCCGTGAGTCGCAAACCGCTGTCCTCTCCTGTGCCCATCCCTTCTGGACAGCAGTATTCAAATTCCTCTCCACCTGGGGCTGGCTTGGTAAATAATTGAACCTCTGAAAGAATATTCCAGACTTTTTAAAAAGGCCTTAAATATTCCCTTCCCAGGCTTCCACTGCAGCCCACCGGATATCGTCCTCAAATTCTCTGCTCAGAGTCTCCTGGGCCCTGAAGTCTTTCAGAATCATACCAGGCAGGCACTCCTACCTGGTGATGCCTTAGGGTTTCTAGGCCTGGCCGTGGATGGAGGCCAAGTCCCGATGTGTACAAGTTGGAAAAGAATAAAATGTCCCTGTCCCCAAATAAATAGCAGCGCCAACAACAGATTTCAGTGTACCAGATCCTCAGAGCCTGGGAGGCCAGAGCAGAAAGACTGGGTAATTGGCTTAAAAGGGTAAATCAGGCTCTTCTGAGCTGGAACACAGCGGGAAACTTCGGTGTAAAAGCAGAGGCATGGAAATGGGAGACACCGTTTCAGGACTGAAAACAGGACCCGGGGTTTCAGAGGGACCCATTTCACAGATGAGTTGCCGAGGTGCAGGGAAGGTGCTTCTTTTGCGACCTCAAAAGCATCCAAGTTGGCTGGGCAGGGGGCAAGAGCAGGTGCCTCTGTCACTGCAGGCCCCCCACGTGTCCGTGACAGCAGGTATTTCTGTCCCCAGCAGACACCCGGATGCAGAAGGGAGGGTGGGAGGCTTGGGTCTCTAACGTGTGTTAGAATCCAGTTCATTTCCAGTCTCCTGAGTCACACGTCCGCCCGTGTCTAGCGCGTGTCAAGACTCGGTTCGTCTCGGGTGGCTGGCTCGCAGGCGGGATTTGCAAGGCTTGGTCTCTCTCCACCTGAACACCCCCTGCCCTTCTCTGGTGACTCTGCCTGGCTTTGCGCTGTCGGTGAGCACGAGTCAGAGGTGAGATTCCTGAGCTGGGAGGAGAGAGTCCTGCTTGGCTCCTGTGCCGACTGACAGCCGAGCAGCCGAAATGCAGGTTGGGAGGGAGGATCCTGCAGGCCAGTGCTTGTGGGGTGCTGCTCACAGAGGCCAGGGGTTCTTCAGCTCTGCGGTGGAGGACGATGGCTCAGAACCCTTCCTGCTCCAGTTTCTGGGAGGGGCTTTTCTGGGACAGCTTCCCTCCAGTCCTCAAAGGGATCTGCTGCCAGATGACGACCCACCGTCCTGGGGTCTCTGAATCAAATATGTACGACTCTGTCTCTCTCAGTCCTTTCACCTGACGCACATGCACTGAGGTCCCCTGGGGGTGATGGTGGCCGGGTGGGGACAGTGGTGGGGTCAGACCCCGGCTCCTTCCTCCACGGAGCTTGACTCCAGATGGAGACGCAGCCGTTGGACAAGTCAGGTGATCCCTTAGGAGCTCCAAACAGCGAGGACCAGGTACCATGGGACGGGTTTCCTGGCCTCGTCCGGATGAGGGCAGAGCTCCCAGGTGGGGTCCTGAAGTGGAGCTGGGGAGCCTGAGTGGCTAGTTGGGAGGGGAGGGGAGGGGAGAGGAAGGGGCCTTCTCAGTCCTGCCCACAGGACTCAGCCAGATTCCACCAATCTGCAGGATTCCCAGAGCAGCAGCACCGCCCAGCCGGGAGCTTCTGGGAACACAGATGCTCAGGCCCCTGTCCCGGTCCCTGGTGATGAATGAGGATCGGGATTTCCAACAAGACCCCCATGGGGGATTTGTATTTGCATGGAAGGCGGAGGAGGGTCACTGTGCAGAGGAAAATCAGCATTCCAGGAACCATCTGGAGGCTGGAGCTGGAGGATGGGGTGGAGGTGATGGTGGAGATGAGGCTGGGGAGAGAGGCAGGGCGGACCCCACCAGATTCTGTAGCCATCTTAGGAATACAAGGAACGTTAGGGCTAATCAATGATAATGCTGCGGGCAAGAACTGTCAACCTCCTAATTTGTCATTCTGAGCTTCGGGGATGTGTGCATACAGCAGGGCGGAGGAGTTGCTTGGGATCACCCCTCCCCCTCCAGCCCACATCACGCATGGCCGCTTTCCCGTCTGTGAAGGGGGCTAACACGCCCTCCGGGGCCGGGTCTCGGGACGGCTTTATGGATCATCGTCTGTAAGGCGCGTATTTCCAGGCTGGATGCGTAGGAACGCGGTGTGGACGTCTCCTTGAGTCATCCTTCACTCTAGTCCCTACAGCAAGATAGCTGGCGATGTCACACTGAACAGGATGTGACCCACAGCCAGAGTCACTCTGGGGAACCTGGGACTTGGTGATCTGGAATGATCAAGAGCAAATCGGGATATCAGGGGAAGCGCGGGGCCAGAAGAGTAGGTGGTATATATACACAATGGAATATTACTCCATCATGAAAAAGAATGACTTTGTGATTTTTGCCAGTAAATGGATGGATCTGGAGACTATCAGGCTAAATGAAATAAGCCAATTCAAAAACAAAAAAACAAAAAACAAAGGCCAAATGTTCTCTCTGACATGTGGACACTAACACAAAGTAAGGGTGGGGGGAGGGCAGAATAGAAGTTCACTGGATTCACAAAGGTGAACGTGGTCTCCCTATGAACCACCTACCACACTGCCCTGATATTGCTCACTGCAGTGTGTGGTCTTGGTCGAGACCTTGTGTCTGGTGCCCTGGAACCCAGAAGGCTAAAATGAATGGCTTCTGGGCTATCCTGGGACTATATGCAGGTCTTGTTTTGCCTGAATATATTTTTAAAGAATCTGTATCAAGAGCTTCTATTTTGAAAAAATCAGAATATTTTATATCAAAGTTCAGAACCTTGGTTTCTTAGGAGAAGGTGAAAAAATCAGCAAGACTGATCTCCCATTTCCTTCTGGAGAAGGCAACCGGGGTTGAGCAGCAGCGCCCCTTTTGGACAAGGCACATCTCCCGTTTTCCACAGTCTCCACCACTCCTTAGTACCCCAGGCTCATTCCTCTCCTTCCCACTCATGGCTTGGCCCTAGCAGACCTTAATGTTAGGACCCCTGCTATTGGCACTGAATGGTCCCATCCCTGGGACCAGCTAAGGTTAAAATCCAAAGCTCGGTCTATCTCAGAATGTGAATCCAAATCAAAATCTGTCAGGAGGTCTGTCTTCCAGGTCTCAAATAAAATCAGCTACTTCCCCTTCGGCCTTAATTTCCTCCTTTATGAAACCGCCAAGTGACCCAGCAGCAAATCCCAGCCAAACATGAGCATCAGGGTTGTTCCTTCAGCGGCTGAACCCGAGGCTGGGCTCTTCCAATAACTCTATTCGTTTAAATCTAATTACCAAATGATTTTTAATCATTGTAAAATAAATTCACTCTTCATGTTTGGAAATGTTAAAGCCCTAATTTAACAGCAGCAACCAAAAAAAAAAAAAAGTCTTCTAATGGATTTGCACTAAGAAATGGAACAAGGCCGGTGTTGTCAGATGTTCAATAATTTAACTGCAAATGAAGTGTGCAAAATACAATATTTGTGTCATAAACCACCAGGCCTGTCACATAATAGGTTTTTGAAGAGTCACGTTTCACGACTCGGAGCAACGTTCTGTTGGAAGTGAGCAGAGGCCACACTGACGCTCACGGGCCCGTTTGCTGATGGAGAGCAACCCGTCTCACCTCGCCCAGTGACGAGAAGCCAGGCAATGCGCCACTTCTCTGGGTGCCACATTTTGGGAGCAGTGGCTGGAGTTCATCCATCTAAGGCTCGATAAGGAGACCCACGCTCAGATTTCTCTACGTCGTGAGATGTGGCTATGAGGGACTTTGTGGGTCCTTTATGATCACTGACTGCGGTTGCAAGAACCATTACCTCCCCGGCAAAGATGTCCAGTTTTGTGTCCCCAACACCTGTGCATATGTGAGGGGCAGGAAGGTTATAGGTGAAATGAAGCTGCTGTCGGTTGACCTCAGACAGATGAACGTGGATTATCTGGACAGGACCAGCGTAATGGTAGGCGGAGCCGGAGGAGGAGGCTGGGAGGAGAGGCCTGGTGGTGGAGGCCATGCTTCCAGGCAGAAGGCTGGGGTGACGCAATGCAGCACTTGACCTTCCGCAGTTGGAAGGAGCATTGGGAGGGGCAAGCGCAGAGGACAGCCGGGAGCCTCCAGACGCTGGGCAAGGCCCACGGGCTTCTCCCCCAGGGCCTCCAGCAGGAACGCAGCCCCTGATCTTGGCCTCAGCCCACCAGGATTCTACCCTGTACACTGTCCGGATAATAAACCTGAGGTTTGGAGCCACTTCGGTTAGAGATACTCCGCTGCAGCAGCATTTGAAAGCCCAGAGGTCTAATCTAAAACTATATCTTACGAAAAATAACAGAGGAACGGGCCCACTGGTTTCTTGTATCCCAAAAATAGCAGACAATAGACCAACCAATGCCACCGCCCTGCTCCCTCGATTTTGCAATGCACACTTGTTTGTTTGAATTTTAATGTCTTTCCAATCAGGAAGCATCACAATTGAAGAACCCCCTCCCACCCCAATCTCCACTATCAAAATTGAAAGCTGTTATTAAGCAGATTGTACATTTTATAATCATCAGAATTTTTTTTTTTTTTTGGTACCAGGGACTGAACACAGATGTGCTTTACCAAGGAGCCACCTCCCCAGCCCTTTTTATTTTATTTTTTATTTTGAGACCCGGTCTCACTACGTAGCTTAGGGCCTCCCTAAATTGCGAGGCTGGCTTTAAACTTGTGATCCTCCTGCCTTAGCCTCCTGAGCTGCTGGATCACAGGTGTGTGCCACGGTGCCCAGCTGCACGCTCCTTAATAGCACACAAAGTGTTGTTTTAAGAAGCGAGAGGGTGGCATTCAAGTGAGTAAGCATGGGTTGACGGTCCTGTGGGAGCTAAGCACAGCTGCCCATTCTGCAGTCTTCCTAAGAAAGGGAACAAGAGCCCAGGCCCAATAAATTGTACAAAGACTCAGGCCAGCGCTTCATTAAGGCCCCTAGCTAGCGCGGGTGCGCATGCCTTTGAGTGGACTTGGAAGTGTTGTACATTCTTCATCTTATTTTTCTGTAAAATGGATCACATCACATCCTTATTCTGTAACTGAGGAAACTGAACTTAGAGAGAATACTTCGGTTTCCTGGCGTCGGGAAATACCAACGATTTAGATGAGGGGGTCTCTCGGTCTCACCTTCTTGACGGTTTGGGCTGGATAATCCTTGGTGGCAGGGGTCTGTCCTGTGCATTGTGGTACGTTTAGCAGCGTCTTGGTCTCGAGCTGTCACAAGCCAGGAGCACAGGCTGTCCTACTTGTGACTGTCCAAACACGGCTGAATGTCCCCAGCGAGGGGAGGAGCACAAGGACCCCCAGTGGCTTAGATCAACAGATGTCGTCTCAACGTTTTCTTAAAACACATCCACAAGGTCTTCTTCACTCCTCTTTTGGAGTTGGAGCCTAATGCTGAGAGTCTCCAGTAAGGGGGGAACTGAGTGGCTTCCTTCTAACAAATGGAATAGGGTGGACGTCAGAGGGGCATGTGGGAGTAGGTCATGGAAGGCACGTTGGCCTCCTTGGTGGTCTCCTTTCCAACTGCCGTCTCATGTGGGCCACAGAGTCCCCATGGTCAGTTTCACATGGCGGGGACACAGGCTGGGGAGACCTGAAGGGTGGAACTGCTTCAGGAACTGAGGCCTCCTGCCTACAGCCAGTGAGGAGCCCAGGGGTCCATGCTATAGAGACAGCCATCCCAGAGACAGATCCTCCAGCCCCAGTCAAACCTCCAACCACTGACGTCCTCACCTGACGATCAACTTTGATCTCCGAAGACACCCTGAGCCAGATCTACCCAGCTCAACTGCTGCGGGACTCCTGGATCCTGGATGCCCAGAGAGCATGTCTGTGTTTCAACCCTCCAAGCTTTGGGCTATTTGTTACGCAGCCATAGGTAACTGATACAAAGTAAGCAACAGGCTGAGGGAAAAAGCAAGTGATCCGGAATGGCTGGGGCTTGGGGTGCAGGGCAGAGCAGGTAGAAGAGAATGCACAGAAGAAGACTGGGAACGCAGACAAGGGTCAGTTTGCTACGGACCTTGAAATCCACACTTCAAGGGGCTTCAGGATATGGTGATTCTCATCTCCACTCAACACAGGTCGATGACATCCTTACTCTGTTCACCTCTCCCCCTGGCTTTCCATTGCTGTTTGTGTAAACAGACACCGTGGAGAGCAGGGGGGCTCTGTTTCCTTTCTGATGCCTAGCTGGTCAGTCTGATTTTTCGCCACTGAGTCCCAGTAGTGTCCCCAGCCCAAGATGCAAGCACACACACACACACACACACACACACCCCTAACACTCCTGCAGCCCCGGTTCCGAGTTCCCTTACCTGCTGGGTCCCCTTGTCGTTTTATACTCCGGCTCCTGCCCTGGGTACTTCTCCCCATCTCTGCCTCCTGAACGCCCTGGCCTCCTACCCTGTTTTGGAAGCCTTCTCTGTCCTTCGCAGCCCAGGAGGTGCGACACCCTCGTGTCCCCCTTTTAGTCTGAGTAAAGTGACCCTGGGCCAACTCCAAAGATGGAAGGTGTCTAATAAATATTTGCCAAACAGATGAATAAGACGCTCGGTCGTTAGGCTGCTGCCGAGCGCAACAAGGAGTGCCGAGTCCTCTGGAGCCGGGTAGCTGGTGATCTGTCAACCTGGCATTAAGACGCCTTATCTTCCCCCTGGACACGCACACCTGCTGGTGGAGGTGGACATAAACACGGGTCGAGCAATAGCGCGTCCTGTTCTCGTCCACAAATCACCAGCCGGTTCCCCGCCGAGTGACCGAGAGGCCTGGTGTGCCCTGGCTTTGACACATGACCTCGTCTCGCTGATTCACGGGCAGAAACCCTGAGACGTCGGTCCCTTCCCACCCATGTCCCCCATCTTTTCCCGTGTGATGGGGAAAAAAATGGCAGGAGGCCCCAGTTCCTGGTCACTTCCAACAAGCTCGATGCTGTTGACATTTTGGCGCCCTTAAGGGGTTGAGGATCTGCTTTTGTGACCTGGGTTCGTCTGAAGGACACAGCTGGGGAGACCTGAAGGATGGGGCTGCTTCAGAAATATGGGGGCAGAACGGGGAGCCAGGAATTAAAGAGTCACACAGGACGGACGTGAGCACACCATCGTCCACTGGCCAAATCCAGTTTTTTTGTTTGTTTGTTTGTTTGTTTGCTATGGCCCTTGAGCTACCAACGGCTTTTAATTTTTAAAAATCATGATGTTCAGGAGGGTTATGGGAGTCCTGTATTGTCCTTTGATTGTGTGGACGGAGGGGGAGTCCCTCAGTGATGTCCGTGGGGAATGGACACGTGGGCCGCTGCCTCCCCGGGAGCCTGCCTCGCCTGCAGGGGCCACGAAGGTCACGGGCCTCTGAGCAGATTCGGTGCACACAGAAGCAGAGGCTCTAAACAACGGCACGGCCACCGCTGGGGTCTTGGGGTCCGGCCTGGGCTTGGGAGGAATGAGGGAGCTCCCTGACCTTCTCTTCCTCCAGCCCCAGGGTCCTGCTGCGTGACCCTGGAGGGGGTGTCCCGCCTGCCTTCCTGTCACCCCGGCTCCTCTCCTCTCCCTGCCGCCCGGCAGCTGGAGCGCGCAGCCACTGAGAGCCAGAGCCTCTCACCCATCAGGGAGGACAATGCCCGGCCATCATTTGGCTTCTCCAGACTTAGTGCTCTCTCCCCTCGGGTCCTGCCTGCCCCAGCGGAGAGTGAGGGGAGGCTATTTTAAGACATCCTTTACACCAAAACTGCGCTGCGAGCGACTCCTGTCCTTCCTTCCAGTAATCCCTTTTGTCTAAGGCACACTGACGGGCGGGGGCTAGTCTTGGCTTCTTGCGGGATTCTTCTAGAGCTTCTGCCCTCCCAGGGCACCAGTGCCTTCCGACTCACAGTGCCGGGTGGTACGTACCGTCTTCCTCAGTCTCTGGCCCTCAGTGTCCCGGCCTGGGAAGGGATGGCAGGGGCCCCAGGCTTCAGGTGGACAGAGCCCCAGGCTGAGAAAGGTCAGGCTGAGAAAGAGGAGATGGCCCTCAGCCCGGCCACAGCAAAAGCTGGAGAATGAGAGAGAGAGAGAAATAGCAGGCACAGGAGACTGGTGGCCCCATAATGGCAAAAAGAAAAAAAAAAAGAAATAGCATCTGTTTCTGAAACCGGCATTAGGGTTGGTATCTAGTGACATCACAGAAACTCACAGACATTGGGAGAAGGAAGGGTGAGCACAACTCCTCCTCATGTGGCCTTCAAATGATGAATGATATTTATTAAATGGTAACTGGGCAGGTCCAGCGTTAGTCCATCGACAAGGATCCGTTCACTCACTACAGCAATCTTACAGGGTAGGAACTACCCCCACCCTCTATTTATAGAAGAGGAAACCAAGGCTCAGAGAGGGTAAGCCACTTGCCCACCACCACACAGCTGACGAGTGGTAGAACTGGATGCAGACCAAGGCCTGACTCGAGAACCTGAGCTCATAAGCTCCCCACATGGCCCTCTCTCCCCTGGGAATGTGCCTCCCGGATCTCGTCTCCCAACCCCAGCATATGCTTGGAAGAAACCAACTCCCACGGACAGCTGTCTAGATGATGTTGATATTATAAATGGTATTATGAAAAAATAAGGATATGGCTTATAAATCAGGCAAAGGGAAGTTAGGATTCTTCTGGACACTCTAATCTATCTCCCTGTAATTGCCTGTATATGAAATGCCTGCGTGAGGTTATCGGAGTGTCCCCGACTCGTCTGCGCAGGTGAGATTGCAATTTTAGCGACCCTTGTTACACAAACCAAAGCCATCAGTTCTACTTTGACACTCTGACACTCCTGGCTTCCAAAAGGGATGGAAGCGGGACGGAAAGGCATTTGTCCCCCTTCCTGTTCCAAACGAAAGTGCAAAGGGCAGCATCCTTGGTTCCAAAGACAGCCCGGGCCCCCGGCCACACCCAGCGGCAGCAGGCCGCCCTGGGATGCTCTGTGAGGAGACCCCAGCTCCACTTCTTTACGCCATCTTTTCACCTCTGGTTCTAGAAACCCTAATTAAAAATCAATTCTGAGTTTTGTAGTAAATCTGACAGTAATTCTATCTCCAGTGGCAGTGGCAAGATGAATAGTGCACCAGGTAAGCCCCGCAGGAAAATGACATTTTCATTAGCAATTTGCCGGGTGTGAAATTCCCACCATGATGAAGCATTCCCAAACAACACGGGAAACCATCCCCCTGGGGCAACCCATTCTGCTAATTAATGGGGGACACTGGTGGGATCGAATGTCTGCTACCCAAATTATTGGTAGTGTTCGCAGCGGTTAATCTGTATGCACCTTGCAACAGAGAAAATAAGTCGGGACCCAAAACAATAAACAAGCTGACATAACAAGATGATTGCAGCCTATTGCAGTCCAGAGAAATCTAATCTGGTCTCCTAACAGCATCGCAATCTTTATTGTGGCTCCTGGGTCCCGATTCATCAGCCCACTCCGGGAGCTCTCCCTGCCTGTGATCATTCACGTTCCGAGGAGACTCGGAACAGGTATCGACTGCAGGGCCTGCCATCCATCCTGAATCCCGAATCCCTCCATCACGCCTCCTTGGCAGTCTGGGAAGCAGACTGTGGAAGGAGAATTTGGCCGGGAGGTACTGGCCTCCCCGAGAGACTCTGGGGGAGGGAAAAAGACGGAAAAGAGGGAAAGCCCAATTCTCAGTACCAAGGGACAACAGATCACTGGCATCACATCTGTCCCTGCTAAGCTCCCACAAATGTCCCCAGTGATCTGTGCAATCAGGCTACAGTCCTGAAGGACCAGTACTGACAGGGATACCCAGGGACGGGGCTCGTGATTTACGCCTTACCTCAGGCCCATGATTAGACCCCTTTCCGATGACAGAACAGAGGCTGCAGAGGTAAAGCGAGTCACACAAGTGAACAAATGACCTCTAATGCAGACTATGGGAATGGACAGCTTCCAGCTTTATTTTAATTGAAGTAAAGTTCACTTAAATAAATTAACCTTTTGAAGCATACAGTTCTGTGACATTTACTCTCTTCACAGTGTTGTACAGCCACTCCTCTCTAGCTCCAAGACATGTTATCACCCCACAAGGAGACCCTGAGCCTATTAAGTAATCACACCCTGTTCCCCCACATCAGGTGTCCACTAGTTTGCTTTGTGTCTCTATGGATTTTTTTTTTAAAGCAGTAGAACGCTGTATCAGTCTGTTTTTCGTTACTGTGACAAAATACACAATGATAGGTAATGGAAAAAGAAAAGAGGTTTCGCTATCTAATTGTTTAAGAGGCTGAAAATCCACGGTCAGGTGATCCCATCATTTCAGTCTCTGATGAGGGCCCCCCTGGCTGCACTACAACATGGCGGATGGGAGTGTGTGCAGGAGGGATATGCCCCATGGAGACACGGGAAGTCAGGGTCGATTCAGGGGCCTGGCTTGCTCCTTTATGACAACTCACACTCCTGAGAACTAACTCCTCTAGACCAGCATAAATTCCTTCCCAGGGCCATTCTCTAATGATCCAGTCGTCACCCACTTGGCCCCATCTCTTAAGGGTCCCATCTGCTCTCCATACTGCCACCCTGGGGATGAAGTTTCCTAAACTTGGGGGTACACACCTGAAACCAGGCAACCCTAATCTACAAGGCAAACGAAAGCAGGGCTACTGATCAGGTTGGGGAGCAGCCTCTCGGAGCTGTGCCTTGGATCTTCCCGAGTCCAGGGGACCCCAGACCCACCATTCGGGAGTCTTTACACCTACAGAACAGTATGGGGATGCCTGGCGAGACGTGTGGGGCTGAGGCTGCAATCTTTCATTCCTTTTCAGGGGAAGGGATGAGACCGAGGCTGTGGGACGCTCCCGAGCAGGTCTTGAGCAGAGCAGAGCAGTGGCGAGGCCGATCCCCGGCCCCTGTGCCTCTCCCCAGGAAGTGGGGGGCGACCAGGGTAGACCCAGCTGAAGCCCCGAGGTCAGGAACCCTGCTCGGCTCTTTGCTTGTTTGCTCAGCTCGGTGGATGGATGTGGGGGGACGTGCGTCTAGACGATGCAAGCTGAGGACGGAACTGGATCTTACCCTGGGCGTAATTTCAGCCCTCGCTCTGCTGGGTGGTCACTCCTGTTGCAGAAGGGGCTTGGCTGGGGCTCAGGAGCTGGGTGGGTGCAGATCCATGTTATTTCCATCTGTCCTTATTCCTGGCAGAGAGGAGACATGCGCGTCACTGGCAGGTCACCGCATGCGTGTCCTCCACACCCCACCTGTAAGGGGCTTCCACAGAGCCTGCCGAGTAGGTGACCGACCTTGAGTCCTGTCCCTCAGCTACAGGGCAGGCCAAGGGTAGATGTGACATCTGGATCTGGACTGTGCAGAGGAGAGCCTCATTCAGAGATGGAGAATGGGGTTCTGCAGCTGCACGTAGATGTGAGGCACTTGGCCTTTTGGCTTAAAATGACAAACTGGTGTGTAGAGAGAACGAGAGACCAGCACTCACAAAGACGAGGAGAGACGTCGGAGCCACCCAGCCACGCCTGAAGATGGTGATATATGGCCACCAGGATGCCTGACCTCACAGTTCTCCCCCTGGGAGATGCCACCAATACCACGTCCCTGCTCGTGGACTCAGAAGATGCCTGTTGTGTTAGCTGGCATTCATTGGACTTCAGATGCCAAAAGAACCCTCACAACTCCAGCGAGTTCTAGTTCACCCACCCAGGGAGGTGACTAGTCGTGAGAGCTGCAAACTCCAAGCAAACATGGCTGCAGGTGCTCCGACCATGTCACCTGGGTTCACCTTCTCCATCTCTCCTGTCCTGTTTCTCTGGATAGATTCTATTCTCAGGTGGGCTCCCCAAAATGTTCCCAGGAATTCTGGCTTAGCATCTAATGGAAATTGTGACCTGCATTCCCAGTAAGTCTCATGTTCACCTGTGGGTCACAGTGCGATGGCTGCTGGGTGGACCATGCTAATTAGTCACTCCACGTTCAGACCCCAGGGAGGACCAACAGCAAGCAAACAGAGGTTCCACAAAGGAACCGAAAGACACTGTTCCCAGAAAATGGATGCTGAGCTGGCGGTAAGACCCAGCCTCCAACACTCCCCAGCCCCCTCCACAGAAGCCCGTGTTGTGGGTTAGTTTGAGCATATTTCTGTCCCCTCCCCCACTAAACAATCCTTGACTAAACATCTAGAAAGATCTGTCCAAAGTGCTGTGGGGAAAATAATGACGAGTGAGATGGATTTCCCCCGTCAAGCATCTTTCCATTTTGTAGAAAGATAGAGCCGACGTCTACAGATGGTACATCACAAGTGGAGCTTGTTCCAAAGGTGCCGAGGACCCCAGGATTCAGGGGGGGTCCTGCTGCCTGAGACAATCAGGAAGCTTCTGGGGGTGTTTATCTGGCTGTGGGATAGGGAAGGATGTGGCTTCTCACGCAGAAATCTTCACCAGGAGCATCTCAAATATGGTCTCAAGTCGACAGGGAGAGAGAGAGAGAAGGTCCCACTGAGCAGGTGGTACAGAGGGAGCTTACCGAGGGCCTTGGACCTCCGAATGTAAGAGAGGGAGGGAGACTCAGTGTGAGAGGGAGAGGAAGAGAGGAAGGAAGGAGGGAGGGAGG
>NW_026000185.1:12013532-12047382 GCF_001458135.2 Marmota marmota marmota | reverse complement strand
GAGGGAGGGAGAAAAGGAGAGAGAGAAGGAGGGAGGGAGAGAGGGTGGGAGGGAGGATAAAAGAATGAAATAAATTGAAAAGAAACAAAATGAAGAAAGGAAGAAACCCCGGCCCCTGCTAGCCTGGGACTCGCAGAGGGATCTAGTTTTTAAAGCCGGGAACCTGAGCTGGAAGACATTTGCCGGGCGCTGGACCTGATTCTGCCGTGGCTGGGTGGGAGCCTGAGGTTCACGGACATTCGGAGCCAGCTGGGAGCAGGCACGGGCCGAGTGTGCATCTAGAACAGAAAGAAGGAGCAGGGCTGGAGAGACCTGGGGCTGGGGGCGGAAACAGAAGGACCAATGCCAAAGATCCGACAGGGAGAATGAGCAGGTGGCTTTGGTGACAGGCGTGGAGGCTGCCTTGGGGACAGACCAGCCAGGCCCTCCTTGTTCAGGCCCAGGAAGAGAGACAGACACTAGCAAACAGTCACGTGTCACAAAAGGGGATGGGGGCCCGCGGGGCAGAGCGCAGGTGTCTAACCTCACATCAGGGTTCAGAAAACACCTCAGAGCTACAACCTGCAGAGGGAAGAGAGTGGGCGGAAGTGAGAGGGAGCCGGGGGACCAGGAGAACACCACTGGACTATGTGTGTGGGGGGGGGGGACTCGGGGCAGCAAAGCCGAGCAGAGGTGGACGAGGCCAGAGAAGCCCCGGATGCTCGCGGAGGGGGCCTTGTAAGCCCTGGTCGGGTCAGACAAGGAGAGAAAGCTTGCGTCCCTTGGCTGACAGGAGAGGGTTGACAACACCATCCAGATGTGCACGTTTAAAGAAAATATTCCAGACCTGTTTCTATGGGGTACAAAATAGAAATGGGCACCCAGAGAAATCAGAAAAATGTTTCTCAGGCCTTGAAGCCATTGAGGTGAGGAGGAGGAGTGTGATACTAGTCACAATGGGGACGAGGGGCCAGCGACTGGAGATAGGGGGCAAAACCCATTGGAACATTTCACCGATTTTATAAAAGCATTTAGGTCCCTGGCACCGAGCCTGGCGTGGGAAACTGGGTGGAGGAGGGCCTCTCTGGCCTGGTTCTCTGGCCTGCACCCGGTGCCAGGGGGACCCTGCCTGGCCTGCAGGTGCCCGGGCTGCAACTCGACAGTCTAGAGGAGTCAGTGAGACTCCCTCGGACTCTGGGAAGGCAAGAAATCCTCCTAGGCAGCCTCTGTGAGTCCCAGAGAGTCTCCACAGGGGGAAAGGCCGGCTGCAGAGTCAGGCCAACTCCTGGACGATTTCCTCAACTACCCAGAGCCTCGGTTTTGTTATTTTCTGGGCAGCACCAAGAAAAGGGCCTGGCAGGGGAAAAAGGCTCATTTCCTGTCCTCTTTTAAATGCAAGCATCGAAACTCTGCAGGTGGGTCAACAGTTTAAGCTGTTGTTGCTCAGACCGCTTTATCTTTAATAGGCATTTCTGCCACGTAGCATTGATTCAAAATGGCAAAGGTAGGTGAGGCTTAGTTGAAAGGCTTCCACATTTGCTTAAAAGCTTCAAGGAATGTCCATGGGGTAGAGGAAAAAGTTCGGAATGCCAGGCAATAGAAATGGTTTAATAACAGCACAGCCAGGACCTTGTAGCCCTCTTCTCTCCCAGTTAACTGAGCTTCCAGAATATTGTCATTCTTGTTGTGAAGCAACTTCCGATCAATTGCTCTTATGGAGGCATAGAGAATGCGTTCAAAGGAGAATATCGCCTTATTATGGACCAACGGCCCTGTGTTTATGATTTACATCTGCGTCCACCTGGTATTGCCCTTGGAAGTGACGGCCAAATGCAAAGGGACTCTCTGGATGCTTGGCCTGAGAGCTGAGCCAGGGCTCTTCAGACGGCAAGTGACAGGGGTGCAATTCAGAATAACTCAAGGACAAAATGGAAATATAGGACCCTGAAAAACCTTGTGAAAGAACGAAACGAGCCAGCCAAAGGGAAGGCAGGGGTGCAGGCAAGCCTCGGGAAATCAGAGACTGTGAGTCGGGGTCCATTTCCATCTGCTGGCGCCCTTGTCTGTCTGCTTTCTTATGCTACTTTCATTAGCAATAGCAAAAACGAGCCTCCCCCACCCCTGCCAGTAGCTCCTGGGTTTCCGACTTAGGGGGTCAGTCCTCAGAGGGGTGCCGAGTGCACGTTTGTAATGCCGAGTCCAAGATTCCTACCAGAGGGGACACGTGGCTTAGCCTGGTCAGGTGCACATCCTTGGGCCAATCACAGGCTTCTGGTGCAGACCAGGTACCGTGATGCATGTTGGGTCAGATAACAATTCACAGATCAATCAGCAGTGGCACAGATGTGGGGCCATCTGAGAAAATAACCCTTCAAAAGAAAACCAAACACCATGGTGGGTGGAAAAGACTTTTCCAGCAAAAGAGCCAGGCAGGATGGACAAAAGTGTGGTGCACATTCCACCTCTCTCCTGGGAATGGACGTAAGAAGACACCCTTCCCTCACGTTTACTCACTTATTGACCCTCGTCCTCCTCACTGATTGATTCAAATACCAAACACCAGTTAAAGAATATCTGCCATTTTCTGGGTTTGGTGTGGGACACAGTTGCCCTTCCTGCCGCTGAAACACAGGGACATTCACTGTCCACATGCCCTGTTCCACAGATGCCTCCACTGGTCATTTGACTTCAAGTTCATGACCGCTCCTGCTGAGAGCTATGCTGTCCTTGGAGCGTCCAGCAATGGACAGGCACCTGTTGGACAGGACTGTCCCGTCTCCCAGTGGTCACACAGCACACGTGCCCACCCACACAGGGCAGGATGCCCCACCAGGCCCTGACCAACCACTTGATTTTCCCCTGGGAATAAAACATTTGGCTGGCCAAGTTCACTGTCCCTGGCCTGCCGCGGGAGACGGGGTACTAACTCACCGGTCTTCCTTAAACGAGGGCTCCCCTCTTTGTGTTTGAGCTTCCTTAGCTGAAGACGGAAGCGCTCAGACGGGAGATAAAGCCTCACAGGCAGGTTGTGGTTGAGAGACGCAGCGTCTCCCAAAAGCTTGTGCGTGAGACCAGGCCATCCTGTCCAGGGGTGAGACCAGGCCATCCTGTCCAGAGGTGAGCCTGGTCCATCCTGTCCAGAGGTGAGACCAGGCCATCCTGTCCAGGGGTGACACTGCTGGGTTCTGAGAGCTGCAACCTGGTCAGCGAATTTGATCCATGGATAGGGATTCCTGGGTAGTCACTGGAGGCAGGTAGGTGGTGGCTGGGAAGAAGGTCACCGGGGTGTCCGTGGGGTTTATATATGGTCAGTGGTGAATGGAGCGCTCTCTGCTTCCCGGGGCCCTGTCCTGAGCTGCTGTCCGCCCCCCCCACCCCAGGCCCTTCCACCATGATGTTCTGCCTCATTGTGCGCCCAGAGCCATGGGAGTTGGCCAACTGTGGAATGAGCCTCTGAAACTGGAAAGTAAACACTTTTTTCTTTCTTTAAGTTGTTCTTGTCCCGTATTTTGATCACAGCCCCCAAAAGCTGATTAAAATGGTTTGGGGAAGGCAACACCAAGGCCTGACTTCTCAAAACTGAGGTCACATCAAGGACTCCGTTGCCGACCTTCCCGGTTGGGTCAGGTGGCCAGATTCCTTTTGACCGTTTTGTGTCATGAGTGTCTTTATTCACGCTCCCTGCCCACCCTGACACTTCTAGAAAGCAGACCCCAGTGCCACTCATCACATTCTCAACGTCCAGAACAGAACGTGGAACCACTAGACACTCGGTGAATGCTCTGAGACACGGGGACGAGCTGGGTAAGACACATGCCTTGGCCCACCTTGTCCCTGGAGATGCTCGCTCCAGCCCCCAGCTCCTTGGTGGCCACGTGACTTTTGCATTGTGGATCCAAGGGACAGACAGCTCGGGCTTTCAGATCCCACACCAGAACCCCTCTCCTTAGACGTCCTCCAGAGTTGATCATAAACCCAGTGTCGAGGGGGCTCAAGGCCACGCTCAGCCCTGCGCTAATGAGAGCCGTCCCAGCTGCTGGGACAATCTTATTTTTACTTTTGTTATTTTAATCTCACAAGCCCCAGTTACTGACCCCCACTGTGTGTCAGGCACCATGTAAAAGCAGTGAAAATGTTACCCCAATGCTGGTTCTTGATCAGAGCTCAGTTTGCCTTCCCGGGGTTTTTGGCAACGTTTGGACACAATTTTGATTGTCATCTGGAGGGCTTGCTGCTGGTGGGTGGTGGGTGGTGGCCAGGGACTCTGTGGAACATCCTATAATACACAGGACAGCCTGCTCAAAGATGAGCCAGCCTTCGGTTTCACAAAGATGAGGTTGAGAGATCCTTCTGTACCTGTATCACCACCACCACCGCCACCACCGCCACCATCATAACGTCTTGATTTCATGGGACAAGAAACAGAAATATGCAATTTGCCTAAGTAGCCAAGCTAAGAACCCTAGTCTTCTGGGTGCGGACACTGCATTTTCACCCTCTACTCCATACCTCTTGGCCGGTCTTGTCCACACGATTGAATAGACAGAGGATGCGAGGATAACAACCCGCCCTCCTTACCACGCTGGGACTTGGAAATTTCCGTCTCGCTTCAGCCTCAGATTTTACCTGGCTTCATGTGAGAAACGGAAGATGCTTCTTTGGCCAGAGCTGGGAGTATCTTTAAATTGAATCCAGTTCTCCCTATTGAAACATAATAACTTTAAAAGTAATCTAGCCTCTTCATTACCAGGGCGACATCCCTTCCTCCAAATCTCAGTTCTGAGTTGCTGGTTAAAGGGCCAGCCACCCATTTGTACCTTGTGGCTGGCTCAAATGCTTAGCAACAACACAAACATCACTCAGAATCAAATTATCAGATGTACCGACAAGACGCTTCTCAATTTAATAGTGTGGTAAATGATGGCTGCGAGATGTTCTCTGAAGCTGTGGAGGCAAATGTGAAAGCTAATTCAATTCTCAAATGAATAAAAGTGAGAAACTGTACTTATCAACCTGATAGGACCAGAGATAGGGCCTGCGCCTCCTGCTGCCTTGCGTCGGGGAGGAGAGAAGAGCGGAGGTTATTTCATTTCTGATAACCAGGAGCTGGGCTCTGCGACCACACACATTTGACCTTGGGGCCTGGGTCGGGGACTATAGTAGGAGCAAGGGCTCATTTCCATCAGGGCCAACAGGCACGGTTATTCATCCTTTGCTGTGGCTGGTGATGGTCAGGGTCCCTGAAGGGGCCTTCAGAGCCCGAGGGAGATCTGATCCCTGTTTATTAGACTTTGAGAATGAATCATAGAATTTAAAGGGGGGGGGTCTCGGGTTCCCTGCTGGGCCAGTGGCTGCAGGAAGTCAGGCTGTGAGGAAGAGAGGTGACTTCCCCAAGGCCACAAGGCCCATGGAGGGCCATACGCCAACACCACCCCGACGGCCGTGGCGTCCACCCACGTGGTTACATCCTGACACTGATGTTGGTGACCACATGGTGTGCGCAGGGCCTGGGTAGCACAGACGGTCCTCCCTTGGGCAGGGCCATCTGCACTTGTGCCTGGCCAACGTCATTATAAATTCAACGGTTCCCATGACCATCCTGGGGTGCAGTGATTTGCTAGAATGACTCTCAGAACTCAGGAGGACACTGTATTTTTGTTGTTGTTGTTGTTGTTGTTTTTTTGAGATTGGTTGCAGGATCCCCCAGCAGATACCAAAATCTAAGGATGCTCACGTCCCCTCTATAAAATGGCATGGAATCTGCTCATAGCCCATGCACATAATCATAACCGCCTCTGATTACTTGTAATACCTAATGTGATGTTGGGGCTGTGTAAATAGTTGTTACAGTGTATTGTTTAGGAAATAATGTTCAGGTAAAACCAAAAACTATATTTACTACACATTCAATATTTTTCCCCAAATATTTTTTTTAGTCGTCAATGGACTATTTATTTGTTTATTTATCTATTTATTTATATGCGGTGCTGAGGATGGAACCCAGGGCCTCACACGTGCCAGGCAAGCGCTCTACCACTGAGCCCCAGCCCCGCCCCAGCCGTGGGTTGGATCCACGGGTGTGGGACCCACGGATGCCGAGGGCCATGGTACTCAGAGTTCCTGTCTTGTCATAAAGGATTCCGTGAACAGCCGCAGGAAGGGACACACAGCGAGGCCGGGGTTGCCAGGGTCCCCAGGGCAGGTGCCCTCCAACCAGGAAGCTTGCTGAGGCTTGTTGCCCAGAGGTTTGGTGGCTCTTTTGCTGATGGGGGTGATGGGCTGAATCACTGGTGGCCGCCTGCACCCTCCGGCCCTCCCTCCCTCCACAGATCTCGAGGGGTGGAGCTGAAGCTGCTCTCCACCCTTGCCAGCCTCCCGGGAGACCCTCTGAGGAGACCCTCTGGGGCGGCACAGTCGCCTCATTAGCATAAACTCAGGTGAGGCCCAAGGAGCTGGTTCTGCAGGAGCCAGTCCACGCTCAGGGAATCCGAAGGTTATCTGGAGCTCTGTGCTGGGAGCCAGGGTCAAAGACCAGAAGAGGTCCTCCTCCATCACACCACGGGGGCAGAGGCCAACACCAGGACGCAGCTGCCCATTGTCACCCAGCATGCCACCCCTTGAGAGCTGGCTGGGTGCTTCCAGAGAGGTGAAACGGCACAGCCACCCGGCTCAGAGCGGGAGGGTCCTTGTGAGGGGCTAATTTAAGAGAGGAGTAAACCGAGGAGGCTCTGAGATGCTGAGGACCCCAGGGGCCTGGCCAAAAAGCTGATCTGAAGGCTGGGTCTCCACCCTGCCCACGGAGGCCTGCCCAAGGCTGCTGGGACAACCGGTGGCTTGAAACAGGACCCATCTGCTATTTCACAGATGTGCAGTCAGAAGCCTAAAGGGGCTGCCTGTCTCCTGGAGGCCCGAGAGACAACGACTCTGTGCCCTTCCCACTCCCAGAGGCTGCTCCACCTTCCTGTTCCTTGGGCAGCAACTGGGCACCTTCGCAGCGCCCCCTCCCCGCGCCACTGTTAAACTGTTTCTGACTCAGATTTTTCTCCTGCTTCTCTCTTGTAAGAACCCTGTGATCCCATCGGCCCCCAGGACGATCCAGGATAATCTCCCGTCCCAAGGTCTCTGCGGATCCTATCCACGGGTCCCTCCGGGGATCAGGACCTGACATCTCTGGGAGGGTCCTTACTGTCCTCTCACTGTGGCTGACACGGATTTGCTGGGCCCCTGCTTTTGCTCCATCACAGATCCACGGTGACAACAGTCGAGGGGAAGGGGCTCTGTCTCTCCTTTCTCCACCTCCCCTAGGACAGCGGTGCACTTAAAGCTGGCGCACACCAGCGTGCATTTACCGCTATCCTACCTTCCCTGTGTCCCCCCATCACCTGCATGGGGAGGAAAGGGGGGGGTGGAGGAGGTTCAGGAATCCCGGCTCCATCCAACTGGGTGCTCACCAGAGGGACCTGGGAGCAAAGGTCCTCCTACTTTCCAAGGAGATGACCTGGTGCTTTATTCTCGGCTTGGATGAGGTCTGACCATTCAGCAGAGGCAGCCATGTGCCCAGGCAGCATCTGGGGACCCTGTTCTCCCCTCACCATGTGCTGTGCGAACTCTGTGAATTTCTCCCCTCTCCTTACCCCACAAGTAAGAGATCCCACCCCTCCTGGGTGTTCCCCGTGGGTCCGTGTTTGCTAACTCCCAGGGGGAGACCCCACCCCAGGGGACACTGGGCGGTGCTGGGAGGCATTTTGGCTGAATGACTTGGGGGAGGGCTGCCGCCAGCATCTTGTGGGCAGAGGCCAGGGAGAGGGCTCGGCCCCTACACGCCCAGGAGACCTCCTCCCCAGCAGGATTTTCTGGTCCAAGATACCAATGATTCTGCAGCAGAGAGAACCTTGGTTTGGGGCCAAAGAGGAAAAGGGGACATAGGGCACTAAGGTTAGTCTCTTTCTTTACCCTTTGCAGGGCCCTCTCTGTTGGAGACAGGCAGGTCAAGAAGCAGGCCATCTGTCCCGTCGGTCCCCTGTGCCCCCATCCACAAACCCCCGACCTCGTCCGTGCTATCGCCTGCCTGTGTGGTAGCAGGGCACCCCTGTTGAGGGCCAGAGGGCACAGGGGTGACCAGCTGTCGCAGGCTCCTGAAGCCTGGCCTTAAAGGGCCACCCCTCTCTGCCTTCAAGGGCCGCGCCTTGCTCTGGGGTGAGTTGGTGATCCTGAGCATGAGGTGTTCGTGAACAAGGAGGAGCACTCACAGCCATTTCTTGGTCTTTATTCCTAGGCCCTGGGGAGAGCCAGGCTGCAGTTGGAGCTCTCCTCCAATCAGGCTGAGAACAGACCGTCAGCCGCGAGGGCTCGGGGGCCAGTCCTCTCCAGCGAGTGGCGCTTGGGTGGACTCTCAGCTTAGATGGAGCGACTCTGTATGGGGAGGTCAGGTCCCCGCCAGCAGGAAAGCGGATGGCCGCGGGAATTTTTATGCTAGATTGGAGCAGAAAAATCTCTCTTCTCCCCATGACTAAAAACAAAAAGAAGAGAAAAATGAGAAAGACAACTGTTTCCTGTTTCAGAGGTAAGTTACATACAGAATTTTAATTCTTCCTTTAAGTGCAAAGAAAAATAATAATTTTTAAATTACTTCATTGATTTAAAAATAACTACTGGCTGCAAACATTTATTCATACCACAAAAATCATGAGGCTTCTTTATCTTAATAAGAATATTATCCCCTTACAGTTAATATTTATTGAACTGCTTGCTAGGTCCCAGGCGCTGTTGAAGGGCACAGTGAATGTATCATCTCACTGAATCTTTACTCAGAACCCCAATTCTTAGGTGCAGTTACTACCACCTTGATTTTATAGATGGGGTCAGAGAAGTGAAGTTACTTCCCTCAGGTCACACAGCTACCTGGTGAAGTGGCAGAGAAGGAATTTGGAACCCAGTTTGGGCTGAACAAACAAGCCCTCACAGTCCCTGTCCTGCAGGAGTTTCAGCTAGCTCGATCCCCCTCTTCACATGTCCCCACTCTGTCTTGGGGTGGCCCAGGACCCTGTTCTGCAGTTTTCTTCTCTTGTGATGTCTTTCATCCATTTTGGCACCAGAGCAGAGCTGGATTCACGCTGGGCAACCTGAGCGGGCAGCCGTTCCCTCCTGCTCCATTTTTTGGAAGAATGTGGGCCAGATTGGTATTATTTGGAGAATGGGTGGACCATTCACCAGCAGAGACATCGGAGCTCACATTCTCTTGGCAGGAAGTTTTTAATCTACAATTTCCTTTTCTTTATCAGACACTAACCAGGTGACCTCCTCCCGAGGGGCTTCCCTCCTCCTCGCAGCTTTGGAGGAATTTGTGACTCTCACCTGCTGCCCAATTAACAGACAAGCCATGCTCACAGCGCCCGTCCGCGGTCCTGTGAACCTCTGTGGAACTCACAGTGACGTCACCTTTCTCATTACCCAACCTGGAGCTTTCTTCTTCCTGATCAGTCTGCCTAATGTCTGTCAATTGTATTGATCTTCTCAGAGGACCGGCTGTTTGATTAATTGATTGATTGATTTTTCTCTGTTTTCTATTTCATTTGCTTCTGCTCTGATATTTACCATGACCCTGCTTTTGCCTACTCTGAGTCTAAATTACTCTTCGGTTTCTATTTTCCTAAGGTGGAAACTCAGGTCCTCGACGTGAGACTTCAGTTCTCCAACACAGGCATTCAGTCCGGCAGATTTCTTCCTGCGCTCTAATAACATTCTACACCTATCAATACGTTGTGTTTTCTTTTGACTTCTTTGACTTAGGGGTTATTTAGAAATGTGCTCTTAAGTTTCTACATAGATGGGTTTCCCAGAGATCTCCAAACCTTTGGGGATTTCGTTAGTTATTTCTAATTTAATTCCATCCTAGAAAACACAGCTGGAAGGACTTAAATCCTTTTAATGACTTCGGTGCTCATATCCGGGATGTGGTCTACACCAGTGAACACTCCATGTGGAAATTGAAAACCATGGAAGAGACTGTGCATCTTGCTGGCTGGACTGGGGTGTCCTCGTGACATCAATCCCTTGGTCACAGATGATGCACGCCTCCCCCCTCCTTGCTGGGTTGCACTTACTATTCTATCAGTGCCTGAGAGAGGAGTTTGAAATTCCTGACTGTCATCGTGAAAGTCTTTCTTCCCCTTTGCATTTGCATCTGTCTGGGCTTCGTGCAGTTTGGGGGTGTGTTACCCTCTGGAGTAACTGACCCTTCTGCTATGAGGAAGCGACCTTCTCTATTCTTTGTTCTGAAATCAGCTTTCTCTGATATTTGTATATCCACTGTCAGCATGATGTACCCTTTTCTATGCCTGTACGGTTGGCTCACCTGGGTATTTATATTTAAAGTGCATTTCCTGGGTTGGAGGTGAGAGAGTGCTTCCTGAGTATGTGTGTGGCCCTGAGTTCACGCCCAGAAGAAAACAGAAACAAATCTGTATTTCTTAAAGGGAGAATATAATCAGATCCTGCTTTTGTTATCAATGACCTTGTTGTCTTTTATTAAGGATGTTTAGATCATTTAAATTTCATATGATTATTAATATATTCAGATTCATGTCTATCATCTTGCTATTTGTTTTTATGAGACCCACCTACCATTTTCTTCTGTTTCTCCCATGACTTTTTTATGATTTCATATTTTAAAAAGTAAAGGATTTATTGAGATAGAATTCATCTGTCATCAAATTCAGCCGCTTGAAGGGGGACAATTTGGCGGGTTTTAATGAATTCAGTGATGTTCTTCTCTTGATTCCAGAGCATTGTCACCGGGGCACAAAGAGCCCCCAGAGTGATGTTCTGTATTTCCTCAGGTAGCTCTGAAGCTACCTGAGTGTCGACTAGTTTCACTTCAGCCCCAACACGCCCTCCAGGGACAGGTTCTCAGGCTTTGCTGCTTCCAGTGAGCCTCCGTTTCTCCTTCACGTCTGAAGGACAATTTGCTGGCTGCTGAAGGCTTGGTGCATCGTCTTTGTCTCTCAACTGTCTGAGTACATGAGCCTCTTGCTCCTGGGTCACAGGGTTCTGCTGAGAAAGGACTCTTAACCCTGCTGAGGGTCCCTGGGACGATGCGTCCATCCTCTCCTCTCCAAGTCGAGATTGTCTTTGTCATTGGCTTTCAACAGTCTGGTGATGTTTTGTCCCTGTCCCTCCTTGTGGGACTGCTATCATGTGGATATTGGTTCACTTGATGGTGTCCCATCAGGATGCCATAGTGACATGTCTCCACGCCTCTATTTTTCTCATTGCTTTTTTCTTTCAATTCTTCAGGTGAATAATGTCATTTAAACTATTTTCAAGATAGGTTCTTTCTTGTGCCTGCTTATCTTTGTTAGTCACTGTTTAACGTGACTATTTCTCTGTATGTTTTTATCTCTTTATCACTGATTTTGAGTCACTGATTATTTTTTTGGTTGCGTTTTCCTCATGTTTTTTTGCAATATTTTTTGAGCTTATTATATTATATTTATGCAATATTTGCATTGAGCTTCTTTGGATGTGTGGGTTTATAATCTTCATCTCACCTGGAAATACTTCAGGAAGCATTTCTTCAAATACTTTTCCAATTCCCTCATTAGGGACCCCACTTATATGGATATGAGGCTGTGGAAGATACCTCACAGTTCTCCTTGAACTACTTCTATTTCTTTGTCTTCCAGTTTACTAATCTTTTCTTCTGCAGTGTCTGATCTGCCATTAATTCTGCCTGGTACTTTGGAGTCTTTAATCTCTAAGAATTTTAATTGTTTTTCAGATCTTTCATGTCTCTACCTAACTTTTTTAACATATGAAATAGAGTTAGAATATTTATTTTAATGTCCTCATCTGCAAATTCTACTCTCTGTGTCATTTCTGGGCTAGTTTCAATTGATTTCTTTTTCTCCTTAGCATAGATATATCTTACAGCTTCTTTCACCTGCCTGGTAATTTTTTTATTGGATGTCAGACATTGTGTATTTCAACTTGTTTGGTACTGGATACATTTGTATTCCATAAATATTCTTGATTTTTGTTGTAGGACATAGTTATGGTAGTTGGGAACAGTTTGAACCTCTTGGGTCTTGCATTTAAGATTTGTTAGGTGGCACCAAGGTATTATTTATCTGGGGCAATTTTGTGCACCATCGTGGCAAGAACTGCTCTATGAATTTTGAAGGTTTCCAAGCTAGGTGATGGAGTCGGCTCTGTCCTTAGTGTCCTGTAAGCACTAGACGGACCTTCTGCTGACCTTTCAGGTGGTCCTTCTCATGGTCCCGAGGAGCTGTCTCCCACACAGTTCGGTAGTTTGCTCATATGCAAGGGAAATCCTCTGTGGAGTGCAGAGTTCTCTCTCTGTGGATCTGTCCCCTTTTGGGTCCTCTGTTCTTGGGATTCTGGGCCCTTTTGCTCTCTAAACTCTCAGAAGTTAAGTATGCAGGAGTCCCTCCACCTCCAGGAACCCACAGGTTCTACCTGGGTTCTTCTCAGCTGTGCTACCATCTGGAGAATCTTGGAGGCAGCCAGGAGGGGTCACAGAAGAGCTTTCTCGTTGGTTCCTTGTCTCCTCGGGGATCACCATTCTTTGGTGCTCAATGCCAAGTGTCTTGAAAACCGGTTGCATATGTTGCGTCTGGTTTTGTGGTTGTAAGTTTGGGCTGTTTTGATGTTAAAACCAGCTTCTCATATTCCATTTTGTTTGAATGGAGAATCAGTGGCGGAACTTCAAAATGTGTTTTGGAGATGCGCTCTAGGTCACGACTGGCGCTGAGCCTTGCTCTCTCTCTGTACATTGCTTCCAAACAAAAGATCAGCGAGCAGAGCTGAGCTTGGCGCTCTCAGGTACCAGTTCTTCCCTCAGTTCAGCAGCAGGCTTGACGGCTGCTGTGTGGCCACTGAGCAGTCATCAACAGAAAGAAAGCCGGCCTCCTTCAGGAGCCTGGGGTGGAGGACATAAACCACGGAGCAAGAAGCCAATCGGGGGACTCTAATCCTCCCCCTTCTCCCTTTCTCTAAGCCCTCGACTGACATGATGGTGGATCTGAGGCAGTGGGAGGCCAGAGGAGGCCTGTGAAGATACCATTCTGGGGCATTTTTTAAGAAAAAACATGAAGACTGAAATTCCAGCCTCGATTTCTTCCTTGGAGAATTGAAAATGGCTCTGTTATGGTTGGATGTGGGTTGTTGCCTGAAAAGTTCGCGTCTTGAATGTCTGGTCCCCAAGGTAGCAAGGGTCAGAGGTGGGGCTTTTAGGCAATTATTGGATTATGGAGTTGTAACCTCGTCAGTGGGTCAATCCATTTGCTGGCAGTGTGCCCTTGGGGTCTGTGTCTTGTGCTGGGTTCCTCTTCCCTCTCCCCTCCCCGACATCTTCTTCCTCTTCCCTTCCCTCTCCCCTGCTCGCTCGCTCTCTCTCTTGCTCTCTCTCTCTCTCTCTCTCTCTCTCTCTCTCTCTCTCCTCCCTGGCTGCCATGAGCTGAGCCATTGTCCTCCATCACACCTTCCGCCATGATGTTCTGCCTCAGCTGGGTCCCAGAGCAATGGAGTCACCCAATCATGCTCCTCCCCTAACTTGTTCTTGCCAAGTGTCCTGGTTGCAGAGTGAACCGTTGATCAACACGGCCACTGTTTCTCTTGGCGCACTTGATCTCAGTAGGTGAAGAGTCTGGGAGAGTCTCCTGGAGGAGCTGGGAAGACAGAAGGGACAAGGTGGCAGAGGTGGAGCTACGCAGAACTTCGTTAAATAAATCCACAGGGGGAGAGCCTAGAACAGGATGGGGCCTGGACTTCACCTGCTGGAGCAGGAGGTGGTGGCTGGGAGAGGAGAAAAATGAAAGAAAGAGGAGGGGGTGGTTCCATGCAGCAGTGAGGTGGGGCCCAGGTGGAGGAACCGCCATGCACATTCCCAAAGCAGGAAGCAGGATCCGTCCCTGATGCCTGTTCTCATCTCAGAGCAGGCTGGGCTGGAGGGAGGTACACCCCTGGTCTTGTTTCTCACTGTTACTCTGGAGACCTAAGCCTGAGGCTAGAGTCACAGGGGCCTGCCTGCTTGCTTTTAGATGCCTCTTTACCTGTCTTCTGTGACCCCCACCTTACTGCCATATCACTTGAGATAGGGTCTTGCTAAGTTGCTCAGGGCCTCACTAAGCTGCTGAGGCTGGCCTCAAACTCATGATCCTCCTGGCTCAGCCTCCTGAGCTGCTAGGATTGCAGCTGACACCGCCTCTTCTCTAACCCAAAGGGAACACGGAGAGTCCCTGACCAGGGCTGTCTGCCTTCCAGAAGCCACAGGAGGAGATTAGGTAAGGAAGGCAACATGTAGAGCCTGATTACCCTGCGTGCTGCTGTACACGTCTCAGATCAAATACCATTTTGCCCTCTTCCTCCCTTTAGGAGAGGATTAATTAAGCTCTAATGACACTGATAGAAAAAATAGAAGCTACAATAAATCTTTTTTTTTTTTAAGAAAAGCTATTAACAAGGCCTGAGTGCAGAAGTTGTTATAACCCAGGGAATGAGCCTCATTTGAATGTGATGACTTTCATTTTCATTTTTTATTTTATGAAACCTTTTCTCACACTCCTCAATATGTCGCCTTTCCATGGTATCATCATCCTTGGGAATTTTCAGGTGTTAAATGAGATATGGGGGGTTCCCTTACCTTCTCTGCATTTGGCCAAAGCGTGGTGTATCCCATGAGGCAGATTAAATTAGTACTTTGTTTTTACTGATTTTTTCTTCATGTGGAATGAAGTCTGACTTGCCGAGCCCTCTGGTGCAGAAACCTTAGAAGGGAGCCAATGTTTTTCTTGTTATAGAGAAACTTGAAGAGTTCGTTCCAATCAGGACATCTCACCACACAGAGGAAATGGGATGTTTTTTTCTCTTTTTGTCGAATGGAGTCCAGCGATGCAGTCAGGGCTGAGCTGATGTGAAGGCAGGAAGGATGTTCCCTTCCAGGTAGGAGAGTGAGGTCCTCTTACCCCACAGTGGCACACGTCACTGCCCCGAGGGCAGATACTAGAGACAAGCTGTCCCAGGGGGAGCCCTGATCTGCCTCCTGGGTACTCGGTGCCACAGAGCTGCGCCTCCAACCCCGACCCCAGCCCTGTGCAGGAGGATCCCCGACACGTAGCTCTGCCACCTGCCACGGGATCAGCTCTTGAGAATTCACACCCAGATCTACTGAATCAGAGCCTCCATGATAGAACCCTGGAATCTGTGTGCCTCGATTTCCTCCAGGGAGAGTCTGACAACTAGCAAAGCCTGTCTGATTAAACATTAAGATGAAAAACCAGGGGTTAGAGAAGAGGATAAGCTGAGATTTCCAAACGGCAGCCAAGAACGAGACAGTCACCAAGACGCTGGAGAGCCTCGTCCAGGTGGCTTCCCACGGGGGAATTTATGTGAACTCTTTATTTTTTCCTAAAATGGACATGTTTCAGATTCTATTTTAACTGTAACACATAGACACATACAGATCCCTGTTGGGGTGGGGACAGGGGCACCTGTGTCCTCAGGCTCATCTCTGGGCCTTAATTCAACCTCTATCTTCTGCTAAATTTGTTGTTTCTGGACCCTCCCCAAAGGGCATCCTCTTACTTTCTCTGCAGGTAAGTGACTGGGCACTTCTGAGAGCACCATTCTCGCAGGCGTTTGTCTATGCCCTGAGCTCATTACTTCCTGATGATTCTACTCTACATAATGATTTTTTTCCTACCTAGCCTCTTGAAGTTCCCTGTGTCCGCTGTCTCTGTGGCAGAAATGCTGTAAAATGCTGTAAAATGCTTCAGGTCTTTGCCTGACTGTAATGTGTGTTGGAAATTCAAGATCGGTCACGGTGGGAACATTTCCCTCCCAGAAACTGGCAAGTCACAGCCTGATTGTGGTTTGGCTGATGATCTAGACCTGAACCTTCATGGAGGCTACGTTGAGTGGTGAATAACACGAAATCGATTTTTTTCCAGTATTCAAAACCTTTACTGGCTCAGCAGAGAAATCGCCACACTGATAAGTGAGCCAAGTTCTAACCTGCGCCACCTCTGTTTCACTTTCCCCTCCTCCATTAACGTAAGTGGAGAGACCAGCCAACAGGCATGTTGGCACCGCTTGGCATCAAGTATTTACGTGGGAGGGGCCTGGTTTTGTCACATTGTGGTTGAAATGCATCCAAAGGCCAGCTGTTGATGCAAGGAGTCTACAAAAATCAAGACGGCGTTCTCTAAGGACTGAATCAATCGGGTATAGGGTAAAAAAAAAATGCTGTATAATTTATTGTCATTGTAAAATCTGTGATACTTATCCTTTATACTAGCAAAAAAGTTTATGAGAAATGTTATGTATCTTCCCCAGACACCTAGCCATTAATCCTTTACCATCCCACCCCAAGGAAGGGGTTTCTGTCACAACGGTGTAAGCACAGTGAAGAGTAGACACACTTTAATAAATACTCATACACAAACACACACACGCACACACGCACACTATCTCATCTCATTACAGGTGATTTTTATTTTATCAGGTGTCAAAACTAATTTCTTCCTCTATCTGCTGCAAAGCTACGTAACTGCCGCAGTCCGGCTGCAGCAAAATAATCAGGGGGGTGACGAGCAACTTGTGTAGATTGATACAGCAGGAGTGGGAGCCGTTTATTGTAGGACAACAGAGGTATTTATACATTACACACAGCTTATCTTAATTAGCATAAACTCAATACAGCAGTCAACCAATAAGGAATCTCCACACTTGATGGCTCGCTGGCGTTACTTCACAAACCACTCCCTCTGGCATTTTGCCAGGCACCATCCAGACTTGTTTACAGACTCTAACATTCCCCTGGCAAAATGCCAGGTGTTATTTTGACTTGTTTACAGACTCTAACACGCAACCATCTCTTTCTTTGGTGTGTTGGGCACCTCTGGGTCACCACCCAACATCCATGTCCTTTTCTCCCATAAATAGCCTCCTGATCTCTCATCCACATCCCTCTTCTGTTCCTGGTTTTTATTGCCTGGGCAGAGTGAGCCTCCTTCCCAGCTTCAAGAGTGGGCTGAAGGCAGCTGGAGTGTTCCAGCTCCTCACCAAAGTGTTGATTCAAAGTTGAACGTAAGACACACTTTGGGGAGGACATATCGGTGGAGATGTGTTCCTTTTCTTAGGACCCTGGGGGCTGTTTTAGCCATTTATTATCATAACAAGTGACCACAGAGTTGGAGAGACAGAGAGACTACCAAAGACCGAGGATAAAGTCCCCACCAAAGGAAGCAAAGAGGGCAGACAGCAATCCGGGGCTCAGGTAAAATTATGGGCTCCACTGGGGAAACCCCACTTTGTCTAATAAGAAACCAGATCTTTCTGGGTTTTAGGCCCAAGAATGAATAAATTCTGTGTTTAAGGCCAATTTGAGTTGGATTTTCTGTCTCCTGAAACCAAAAATATCCTTAAATTCTCCCTTTGTCTTGGCTCCTTACCTTTCGGGTTTCATTTTCAACTTCAAAATTTATCAAACCTTAAATAAACATGGGTGATTTTTTTTCCTTAGGAAAAATTCTCCTCAAGTGAAGAAGGTAAAAAATTTTACTTCCATTAAGTGAAAGCAGTATTTCTAATACCTTAGAGTCAAGCAAAAGGAACATGCCAGAAAGTTGCGCCATATTTATTCCGTGGCTTCTTAGAACTTGCTCACGCGGAATTGTACGCTACAGGAATGTGCATACATTACCCCGAGAAGTCTGGCACTAAAGTATTAAGCCAACACCTACATTTCCGGGAGAATTTTTCTTTCAATGAATTTTCCCAAACAAGAACTCTGGGTTGAATATTCACGTGTTGGCCAGAGAAGGATGTTAAGCCAGTAAGATGCAGAGTGCAGGGTTTTGAGGGAGGTGAAGGATGATCATAGCAAAATCTTGCACAGTGTTTGCCACGAGCCAGGCTCTGTGTCAAGTGACTTTCATGAATTAATCCTCATGGCCCTCCTGGGAGGTGAGCATTGGCTCCTCCGGTTAACAGGGAAAGAACTGGAAACCTTGCCCAAGGTCACACCCCTAGGCTCCTGAATCTGGCTCTCACCATGGAGTTTGTATGGCTTCCCCGCCGTGTGCTTGGGAGAAAGTTGGAGAAATGGAAATCTTCCTGATCCCATTCACAGGAGTAGGCGAGTCCAGGTCAAGATCTGCCTTCAAATCTCTGAGATGGAGTCCCTGCTGTCATAGAAGATGCTTGAAAAACAGGAGCAAAACAGAAGAGATCAGACGCAATGCACGCTTGGTGGGGGGCTGGGGGAAAGAGGTGCAATCCGAGAGGCAGCAAAGAGTGCCGTGTCCACAGAGCAAGGCCCTCAACAGCCAAGGACCAGACATGGACAGGTCAGCCACTGGAGTGGGTGCTGGAAGATACTGTGCCGAGTGGAGGACACTGAGAGGTACCAATAGTTAAATTCTATGCACTATTAATGGTTTAGATCTAAAAATGTCCACCCAAGGGCTCATATGTTAGGGAATATAGCAATGTTCAGAGGTGAAAATACTGAATTATGAGCGTGGATTAATCCATTTGATGGATCACTACTTTCCATGGACTCCCGAGTGCTAGCTGTAAGGCAGGTGGAGCAAGAAGCTCTCTGGGGGTGTGTCCCTGGAGACTGTACCCTGTCCCTGGCTCCTCGCTCCCTTCTCTCCTCCATGGATGCCGTGAGGTGAGCAGTTTTCCTCTGCCATGCCCTTCTGCCATGATGTTCTGCCTCACCCTGCCCACAGCAATGGAGACAACTGACCATGAATGAACCCCTGAAACTGTGAACCCCCCCAAAACCCTCTTCCCCCTCTAAGTTGTTCTTATCAGGTATTTTTGTCACAGTGATGAATAGCTGACTAACACATGCAATTAGATAAAGGAGTCTTCACTAGATGGCCACTGTCCCATCGATGTTGTACAACACACCATGTCAGAACTCAGTGGCGTGTGACAGGCATTTACAGCTTGTTAAGTCCAGAGGCAAATACAGGAACCTCCAGCAAAGGGGAGGGAATGAAATCCAGAATCAGATCTACTACGGGCCCTAAAGACAAAACAAACAACAACAACAACAAAACCCACCTTTGTTTGCTTTACAGTGGATCAGGGTCAGCTCTAGAGAAGGAAGCAAGGGGTGACAGTGTTCTTGGTGTTGAAGGAAAACAGAGAGGAGACCACAGAGATGACCAGGCCTGTGAGGGAAGGTGGAGAGGAATGTGGGGGGGGCGGGGGCGGTGCTTTCCCAGGCCTTGATGGACATGGCAGATGGCGGGGTGTTCCTGAGACGGTCAGCAGGAAGAATCACTCAAGATTCACCTGTCAAACAGTGCTCAGGCCAGCTGCCAACTAGTACAGGTGTGACGTCAGAGTCACAACCAGTTCCCGGGTTTCTTTCACCTCCAGAAGCTTCTCAGGTTTTCTTGTTGAGGACACAACACACCAGCCTAGTGGGGGTCCAGCTTGCTCTCGGAAGGCTTCTCTCTGGAGGCTGGCTGTGAGGGCCTTTGATTCACTTTTCACAGGAAGCAGGCGGAGATGCGCAGAGTGGGTTCCCTTGCTGACCTCACTCTTGCTTCTCCGAGGCCTCTCCAACCTTCCCCCTCCACCCGAGAGCGCAGCCTCGGCCACGTAGCCTCCTGTGGGACATCAGCTCCGAGAATCTGAACAGCTGCGACCTCCTGAGCTCAGTGATCGCCCCACCCACTCTGCCTCTCTGCATTTACAGCCACCAGCAGTATCCCTTGGGGGTCAGGGCTCTCTGCTGGGCTGTCACTGGACGTCGTTGGGAAGGGCTACATAAAGGCCAACATTGGGCACCTTCAAAGCAACATAAAGACCCTATGTGAGAGAATCGGTTCTCAAACCCAACCGCATGTTACAGTCACCTTAAGAGCTGTGATCGCGGTTTCCTGGGACACTCCCCAGGAAATTAATCGGGGTCCCATGGTGGATTGGGTGCCTGGACACTGTTTTTAAGCTCCCCAGGTGCTTTGCCTATGCAGCCAGGTGTAAAGTCCCACCACTGAGACCCTCCCTCTTCATCGGCAAGCCGCTGCATCCGTCTGGTGATTCCTCTTACAAATCTGCTATGAAAATGTTCCTTGTTCGTTTTTGTGTTTGGTTTTGAAGGGTGACCATTTTCTGTGGACCTGCATGTCACTTTTCTTTGCTCCGTCCCTGTCTCCAGCCAAGGACCAGGTAGAGGCATATTTCAATCGTAGAGAAGTTCAAGTTTCCCTCTGAAAGTTGGGTGAGTTTAGTCCATGAAATAAACCGATCATCCACACATCAGCAGAGGGGGAGACGCACGCATCTGTTGATGGTGTTCAGAAACATGAGATCCACACTGGGAGGCACAGACAGGGCCTGTGGCTGCAGCCGGAAGAGCACCATCCCAGCTATGGAAGGAAGCAGGCCCCAGGCCCCGGAGGAAGGCGGGATGCCTGGGGTGGGAGGGAGGAAGATGTCAAGGTGGTCCTGTCACCAGACAGAGCCACACGGGTAAGAGCCTGCAGAATATGGGACGTCCCCTGATGGCCTCGGGATGCACCTGGATGAGGGGCCTTGGGAGGAAGCCGCTTTGCCGCCTCTGTTTACTTCTACTACAGATACGGTCCCCCCGGTCCCCGCAAAAGGACAGCTTTCCAGAGCTGTCCCTGCCTCCGCAGCCCCTCTGCACGGCCACCTGGACGGAGTGCATTCTGGGGTGGCCAACTTGGATCTCCCCACAACCATGACATCACTAACAGTTACCAGAGGGACAAGGAGGACGACCAAGTGTCAGGACACTGTGGCCACCAGCCCTTCTCAGACAGGGGATTCTGTGAGCTGTTCTTTGTGTTTTCAGGAATTGGTGCATTTTTTTAACATACCTGGAGTTTTGTTTTGTTTTTACTTTTGTTTAGAATCGGGGAGATCGAGGGTCAGGTAGGTCACTGGATCAAGTGGCAGTGGAGAGGAAGGACTCCGCTGCTCCGCGTCTGCCACCTCCCAGCCTGTCACCCGGGCCCCCCGCTAGGGTGTGCTGAAAGCCTCCAGATCTCCTGTCTTGGGGGCTCTGTGGGTTCTGAGCATTTACAGGTATCTTAGGGCAGGTGACAAAATGTAAACCGAGTCCTCTAATCTGAGGACCAGGAGCATCCCCCGTCACAAATGGTCCCGTGTGTCTCATGGTGAGACTGAGGGCCACGATTAAGGGATTTTCCAAGCATCCCTCGGGGAGGAGGGATGGAGTGGGATTTGAACCCTGATCTTCCAGACCAAAAATGCTTTGCTGACTCCAAGATAGAAACACAGGGTAGTTTTGGGAACTGGCAGCAGGACCTTAGTAGGGTCTTCACCACAGACATGTTTTATCTTTAACTAGTCCCTCTCTGACATTGGTTCCTCTGGACCCGAACAGACATGTTGGGAGCTCCCTCCGAGTTATTCCTAAGGCATCAGCGAACCCTGCGCCTTCTTCCTACAGGGACCACCCACTGCTGTGGCAGGTTATGGGAACACGGAGCTCTGAGGAATGGAAAGGCTTCTTGCCAAAGAGGCTCCCGGCCTGAGAACTGGAAATCAAAACAGAGGCATCCAACGTGGAGCGCACCAAGCCCTTCTCCCCCAGGCTGCCTGCAAATCACCCGACAACCGAGAACGAAGATGCTGTGCTCACTTCCTGCCGGGAAGGAACTCCCGATGGCCAGCAGTCCCCCTGGACGTCCAGAAGGGAGGATTTATTTTCCAAGTTGACCTCAACTTGCAAATCCTCTCGGGAGGGCAGGGAGCCATCTGGACCCTGTTTGCTGCTGCCCTGGTTTCTCTCCCAGGCTCTGAGTTGGCGTAGTCCTAGTTTTACTTTTCAGTTTCCCTCTAGGTCTCCCAAATGCAGCCTTGGCTCACTCTCCTCTATTATAAACCTAATTTTTGCCGTAATCAGGGGTTAATTAGCTAGACGTCCGCGGATTCCGTTGCGACGCCCCATCAGTGAACTTGACCCCGTGCCAGGGAAGCCGGTGGGCACGCCAGCCATGTGGAAACGTGGCTCTCGGCCATGGACATGTTTCCAGTATATTATCCTAAATTTCTTATTACTTTTCTGAAGCACAGAGAGCAGTGTGGGAGCGGAGGCAGTACTCCAGATGGGAAGGCAGGCGGAGAGGAAGCAGCCTTTCTGTGATGAAGCCAATGGCTTCTCCGCTGATTTACCTGCGAGATCATTCTGCATTATCTATTATTGGAATGGAGTGTCAAAATATTTCTTTTTCTCAAACATGTTAGAGGTTGCGAAACTCATTCCATTGAAAATGCCTGGCTCTGATTTCCCGACTAAGGAAATAACCGTCTCTAAAGTGTCTTCGGTGTCAGGGAGCCAATAACGTTTGGCTGCGATGACGTTTATTTGGCCTAATGGGCTCCTTCCTGAGACTTTAATGTCTTTTCTCCCTGACAGGGTTACAGTGGAATGGAAACTGACACACTGCCACCCGCGGGCCCCTTTCTTCTCCTTAGATTATGTGAAAAATGAGTCCAATTGTGACATTCGTGTTATGATCACTCGCCAAACATCAAGCGAACGTCTCTTTGTGGAAGCTGCTGTCTGCCCAGCACCCTGTTTTCTCTGGGCCACAGAACGGCTTCCCACACCCATGAACCTGGGCACCCCTGTTCTGTTCCAGACGTCTCAAGTTCCCCCCTTGTTTGCCCTCCGGGAATCAGCTCGGGGTCCTTCCCCTTTTAATAAGGCCCCCACATCAATCCATATGAGAACAAGAATCATACAGTCGTGACTCAGAGACTCAACAGACCTTTAACTACGGCTGGTCCCTGTGGCCGTGTAAAGACGTGTGAGTCATCGTTCCCCCTTCAGGGTGGATAATCTAATGTGGAGGTGCATTCACATTCAGGGTGATATCGGAAATCCCTGGCCAAAGGAAGGACATGAACACCCACGAATCAGAACAGATTGTGGCTTCAGGACCAGAGGACACCCTGATCTGGTCCGCTCTTTCATTGCTGTGACCAGAAGACCTAGCAAAAACGACTTAGAGGAGGACACGTTTATTTTGGCTCAAGGTTTCAGAGGTTCAGTCCATGGTGGGCTGACTCCGTAACTCTGGGCCCAGCCCCGGCAGAATGTCATGGCAGGAGGTGATGGGAGAGGAAAGCAGCTCAGGACCTGGTGGCCAGGAGGCAGAGAGAGAGGACTCCTCACCAAGGACAGAAGGTAAACCTGAGCGGCACACCTGGCAGCCTTCCTCCTCCCTCCAAGCCCCACCCGCCACAGTCGCCACCTCGTTAGTCCATATCAGCTGATTAACCCATCAATTAAGTTAAAGGCCTCATAATTTAATAATTTTATCTCTGAAAATTATCTTATTGCCTCACACATAATTTTTTGGGGAAGATACCTCACATCTAAACCATAAAGACCCTAAAAATTCAATGAGTTGGGCAATCGCCCTCTATTTGCTCCATCATGGGAAGTCTTGAGTGGCCCAGGCAGCACATTAATAGATAAGAGGAGGTGAAATGTATCCATCAGAAGGGAGGTATCTTGATATTAAACCAGTTTAGATGACAATGTGAATGCTCACCAATTGAACAACATCTTTGCAGTGTCCAAACTAAATAGCATCAGAAACCACCTGTGGCACTTGATGAAACAAAAATCAGATTCTAGGTCCAACATTCAGGTTCTGCTCCTATCATTCCAAGGTGTATCTGGGAATTTGTATTTTAACAGAAGTCTCAAGTGAGCACGACAGGGCCTGCTGGTAGACCTAGATTTACAAAGAACTGCGAACATGGTGGTCAAGAGGGCAGGCCTTGGGATCAGGCAGCTCTGGGTCAGAATAATGTTGCTAATGACGGTGGCTGTAAGAATGATATGAGAAAATGTCTCTGAAATGCTTAGTCCAGACCTGGCCCAGAGAAAGTGCCAAGTCTATTCCTGCCTACTCCCCTCCCTACTCCCGCTTTCAACCAAAGTGGAAGAACCCTCAAGTGGACCCCCTAAGGAGCGTTAGGGGAGGAAGACCCCTGAGCTCACCCCAGGTCAATCCAGTGAATATGTCTTAGTATGAGAATCTACATTTTCAACAGGCTCCCGACATCTATTTTATATTGACTAATTTATATTGACGAACAAATACACTGCTCTAGTTGGAGAAGGAATAAAGATCAGGTTTGCATCCCAAGGGTGGGTGGCTACCGGCTCTGTCTACATACATGCCTGAGGCCAGCATGGATGACGTAGTCCCAGGAGGACAGGGGCTCAGGCACCAAGTCTGCCCATCAGTACGCTCCCTGCATCCATGTCTTTCTAGAATGTTCAACTTCATTCCAATATGGAGATAAACCCCCTCCCTCCCAATGCCTTGTGAAGAAGAGATGGGCTAATGGGTATGCGGTGCCTGTGCCTCAGAAAGCGTTTTCATTAATGACAAAAATCAATAGTGCCATTTGTTAGGTGGGAGGCTTCAACTCATTTCTGTCTTCATATTTTACTAACATTTTATTTTATCACTCTTTTCCAAGATTAACAAAGTTCTGTAATAGCTTTGGAAAATAAAGAAAGCATAAAATGCTTTAAAAAAACACTTACTTCCCTAGGCACCATGAGCATACCTACAAGGGGCTCTCGTGTTACATGAAGAAGGCCCACCCGCCCTTCCGCATGCCGGAGCAGCCCTGAAGGAGAGAAACAAATGGCAGTGGGCACAGGTGGGCACTCTGCTGGGGACTCCAAGGCCTGAAGTGTGACTTTGGCCGACCTATTTAACTTCCCTTTGCCTCGGTTTCCTGATGGGTAACCTGGGGCTAAAGCAATTCCCCACTTGCTGAGGTTCTCTGAAGGATTAAATAAAATAAAAGCTCTTAGCCTGCCCCAGGAAACAATGGGACACTACGCAAATCATAAAGTGTTTTGATCAAGTAAGGAAAATCAGATCCGAAAACGCCATGCTCATGGTCCACAAGGACTGTCCACCCTGGGAATGATGACAGTTGTAGCTCACATTATTGAGCTTTTATGGTGGGCAGGTACCATCCTAAGTGCTGCCTCTGTAGACATGAAGGAGATTTCCATTCCATTCCATTCAGTTTTCCTTCCCCACCTCAAAAGCTCACCTGTCATAGACACAGATCCCAGCTCCAGGCACACCACTGCAACCCAGATGTGCACACCTGGCAGTATGTTCAGTCCCTGCTGTCGCCTCGGAGGAGTGGTGTTTGTGACGCCAGCTTCTGATTGTTTGCTGCGTGACTAATTTTAAATATTTGTTTAATATGCAAATGATACCTCCCAGTGACAGCTTAGGGAGAACTGCAGATGTCTCTCCCTCAAAATGACACAGCCCTGCTGCTGTTCCGTTGCTGACACTGAATGACTTCAATTCAGAGCTGAGATAGACCCGATTTCATTACAAATGCTTCAAGCAAGGCCACTGCTAACACACACAGTACCTGTTGGATAATTAGAAAATGGTGCTCCCTTGGGACTGATAAATTAGAAGAAAGTTCCACACCCCCTTCCATCTCCTAGCAGAAAATCAGGAAAACCTATTCCCACTTCAGCAGCTCATTTAGGGTAAAGTATGCTTTTGCCTATTCCCAGTACCAAGCTTGGATGGTGGAGGACTGACTACATTTTGTCTCCTACTTAACTTCTTGGCCAGATATCTCTGTGCAGTGCCCACCTTATAAGAAACCCTATATGGCAGCCCTGATCTAGACCTTCTGGGTTTTTACATTTCAGTTTCCTGGTGTAAGAACCCTGTTTGATCAGGTAAAAGCTGTGATCCACTTTATGTAGGGAAAGGACCTCTGTGGAAGGAGATGTCTCCCTTGGTGGAGGCTTTATTTGGTCAGCAGAAATTGGTGGGAAGGAGGAGGAGGATGGTTGAACTGAGACAAGGGGAGGGAGATAAGAAAGGACAGAAGATGGTGCCCAGGGGGAAATGGGAACAGTGTCAAGTTCCCAAAGGTAAGGCGGCTGGAGGGCTTTGTTTATAGGAGCAACTATGTTTAATACTTCAGTTTGGGTTTGGAGGGGTTGCCACAGAAGCCTCCTCTGCTGCCCGCAGGTCATACCAACAGTTCGAAAAACACAACTTCATTTCAGGGGAAATCTGGGAAGTGAGAAGATTGACACTGTACCCTTGTGACTAGTAGTTACAGGACAGTCAAGTCCCCCATTTGATCCAATTCCATGACACACAGCGTAACCAGAGAAGCCTAAGAGCTGATCACTACTATGCTTCTGAGTGTCCTGGAGGGATGGGAGGGGCTCTCTGAGCACATTCAGGGTGGAGGTTAAGCCATTCTTATTTGAATTTCGAAGAACAAGTTAACCTCAGTGGACATCAAGGTTATACCGGTCACTGATAATCATGGAACTTTTGCTGCACTCTATTTCCCAATGAATTATGAGTAACAATTATAGGTTGTAGCTCCCACGTGTCTATTCAATCCCATACACCAGGGATTGAATATACAGGATCTCAAACTTTGAAACAAATGAGCCAAGCTCGTGTGGACGTCCACATTCTAAAGTTAATGGCCTTGAAGTTCAGACAGGTGAGAAGCATGAGTCAATTCACAGAGGGGGTGACCGAGCTAACATGGGAGCCCCCGTCTGTCCTTTCAGGGTCTTAGGGGAGTTCAAACTCTCATTTCCAACTGCTTTAGAAGAAGAGCAAGGTCCTGGGGCAGAATGTGGGATAGGCTTGGAGTTGGAAGCCCACATGCATGGGTGACTTCCCACCAGCAGAATAAAATGTTGCTAATCTTGGAGGCAGGCCAGGCTAAACTGAGTGAGAATCCAAAGTTCAGTGCGGTTCTTGAAAGGAAGGTGTGAATTTAGGATGGCTGGGACAGCTGACAGCCGAGGCCCTGTTGGTGTGAGTTTTGAGAAGAGTTTAGGGGACTGGGTTTTCAGAGGGAGGTGGAAACCCAGAAGGGAGAGGCCTTCCTGCAGCAGGGGTGAGGCGCTGTACAGTGGTGATCTCTGCCCTGCCCACGCTCCTGTAACCCCAGAGGTGCACGGTCTGGCATCTGGAGAGAGCAACTGCCTTCACTTATGTGATGAGTGCACAACGTATGCAGTATGTGCCTAATTACCCCGCGGCACTGCGAGGATGGTGCTCATCACTAGGCAGGTGGCCATCATCCTGGTTCCTGGTCCTGCCCGGGGTCAACACTGCCCTCTGCTCATGAGGGCTGAACCTCAGGGCTTCTCAATCGCGTTGCAGTGTGGCGAAGGATCAAGATGGGAGCCAGGGGGGCACCCTGTGCAGTCAGGCTACACCCAGGGAGGAGAAAGACCCTCTTTTCTGTGTTCCAGGCAACTGAGGTCGAGGTGAGGACCCATTTCCATACGGACAAACAAAATTCTGGCAATGCTTTCAAATGTCCCCATCCCTAGGGGATGGCCTCACCCTCACGGAGAACCACTTGCTCCAAAGCAAACATCACTCACAAGGGACAAAATATGAGCCCCAAAGGCATGTCCCAGTGACCTGCCTCCTCCAGCCGCACCCCACCTGTCCTCAGGTATGCCTAGTAGTTCCCGACAGTGGATTAATGTACCAATTCCATTAAGGCTCTCATTTCCAGTCACATCACCTCTGAACTTTGTTGCATCGTCTCACACATAAGCTTCTGGAGGCCACCTCGTGTCTAAACTGAAGCATTCTCCATCTGCAAGTCTAAGCTACCTGTTATTTATATTCCAGGAAGGTCAAGATCCTTCCAGAGAAAACTAATGAGATTTCTTTTCCAGAGGCCAGATGAGCCCTTCAGCAGGTCCTGGGAGAGACAGAGCCTTTGAGATCTGTGTTGAAAGGCAGTGTTGGACCAGAACAGTGTGCAGAGTCCCCCAAAGGCCAAGAAGGAGCTGAGTGGAAGGGCTGAGCTCTCTCTGACCCCGAGTCAGGGAAATTCGAGAACAGCAGAGAGCTTCCTCCAGGTGCTGCTAAAGGGGCTGGCCTGCCTGGCCCTCACCTTCAGCCCAAAGGTGTAGAAATTTCACTTCATATCATCCAGTGGGACTAGAACCAAATGGGATTGACAAATTGATCCATGGTCACTACTAATAGTAAATGCTTATATAGCTGTGCCTTGTCTCGATCACTGTTCTGAGTAGTTGATGTACATTAGTATTTCAATTAAGCTTTCTAATTTTAGATAATTAAAGAGTCATATGAAGTTGCAAGAAATAATAGAGAAATCCCCTATTCCCTTTATCCAGTTTCCCCCCAATGATAATATATTGCAAAACTCTTAACACAGCATCACAACCAGGAAACACATTAATACCATCGAGATTCATAACATGCCCATCAACACAAGGATCTCTGCATAACCATGCCTGCTTCTCTCCATGCCCAGCTCCTCACTACCACCAATATATTCCCATTTCTATAATCTGTCCATTTCAAGAATGTTATTTAAGTGGAATCCCACTGCATGCAACCTTTTTTCACTCAGCATAGCTCTCTAGAGATTCATCTCTAGAGGTAGTTGATATTTAGTGTTTGAGGAAATTGCTAGACTGGTTTTTTTGGGGGGTGGCTATAGCATTAATGATCCTATCATTGCTGTATGAGTAATCCACTTTCTCTGCATCCTCACCAGACTAGCTTGGGTCTGCCATATTGGACAGACTCAGTATGTCATCCTTGGTCTTAAGCAATGAGCTTTCTAGGTAACCCTCATGGGAATGTTTCTAGATGGAGAAGAGATGGATCCATGGGTGAACCTCATTTTAGAATGGATGTGCTTGCCAAATTAGCAAGGCAGAGAAAATTCAGACAGAACAGATCCCAGGACAGATGCGTTTTGATGGGGAGGGAAGGCAAGATTCAGACGAGCTTAGCTTGTTTTTCAGGACTATCTTCAGAGTGCTGCCAAGAGAACTCTGGGTCTCCATGGTAAGGTAAAAAAAGAACAGTGAGAAGCCAAAAGCAAACTTCAGGAACTCTGAAAATGCACTTACAAACTCAGGGGTCAGCTCCCTGCAGTCCACGCAATCCTGCTGTTTGCAGACGTCTTGCAATCAATAGCAAAGTAAATATGGAACTTCATTACCCAAATACTCCACTGCTCATCAACCAGGACTCAGTCTCTCAGGTGCCCAGGGCTGTTCCAAGCCCATCACCCCCTCCACCCTGTGTTCAGCCTCATCTTTATCCTTTCTCTTCAGCACCATCATCTCCATGGGCAGCAGAACTTGGTCCCTGCAGGGTGGCTCCATTTTCCATCAGTTCACCTCCTCCATTCACTCAGAAAATCCTCTGACCTCAAACTGTTTTCCCAACTCAATCCTAAACCTTTGGTTCAGCATTAATATTATGGCAAAGAGTGATAATGCTAAACAAGAGCTCTCCCTCCGCAAGAAGACACGAGGGGTAGGTGTGGTACGATTCCAGAAGAAAAAGAAAAGCCATAAAATGCTTCCCTTTGAGGATATTAAGTTTACAGCTATTGTGTCCAAGGGATTATAAACAAACCTGACGGTGTGTTAATCACTTTATCATACACAATCCCTAGAACATTCCAAGAAGGTACTTGCTATTTTTATCCCCTCTGAAAAAGAAAGCAGTGTATTTGAGAGATTAAGGTCATGAATTGATAAGAAAGAGAAGCCAGGATTCCAACCTGGGCAGTCTGATCTCAAGCCCCTTGCCCTGTCCATGATATGTCCCCGAGGAAAAAATGCACTCACCCCAGCTCAGACATGGAGGTGAGCCTCCTGTAGCCAGTGCCTAAATGCAGTAGAGAAAGGCAAGGAATGCCCTTCCAACGTGGCCTGCAGTATGTGGAACACTGGGGTTGGCTCTGGATTCCGTGAGCCTTGTTAGATGCCCTCAGGTTCCCGTGCTTGTATTGGGTACCAACCTGGGGAAGTTCCACCTTACACAGCATGACACCTGATATCTACAGAAGACCCCTGACATAACAAGAGTTTGACATATAATTTTTTGACTTTATCTTGCTGTAAAAGTGATATTCGGTAGAAAAATGTGCTTGAAAGTATGATCTTTTCCAGTCTAGCAACATGAGATATAACACTTTTCCCTGGTGCTGAGCAGTAGGAGTGAGTTGTAATTCCCCATCAGCTCTGCACTCACGAGGGAGAGCAGGTGATAGGACACCTGGTGCTATTGCCAACCTGGGATGTTGAGTAGGTTTTGTATCAAAGGCAGTTTGACCTGCAGTACCTTCCTAAGTCAAGGAGCACCTGTGGTGGAAAGAAAGGGGAATAAGTCCTATTCTGAGTGCAGAGTATGATAATATTTCTACAAAATATAGCACATAAAAGGTCATTTAGGATTCCATTTTGGGTCAGATGGAAGACCAACTTTCCAAGTTGAAAGTTGGTATAGGCTCCCGTGCCCAGAGTCTGCAAGAAGTCTTCAGCACTGAGCAAAGTGGGAAGAAAAACACCTCCTCTGAAAACCCCTGTGATTTCAAAGGGTTACATCCCAAACTGACCCACCAGAGTCTGGAGGACTCCAAGCCATGAATTAGAGTAGCCCATTTGCATATTGTGCACCCAGGTTTCCAGAGGAAGCCAGTGAAATGCTCCCAGGAAGAAGGTGCCTTCCCCTAGCCTCAGGGACTAGCAGGGATCCACTTCTGAGGAAAATGAGCAGCACACGTGTGTAAATGTCTAGACACACAAGGAAAGAAGGCCGTGGGCAAAACATAAGAGAAACAGACTAACAATCCTGGGAGGTTCTGGGAAGATGGAAGCTGGGGAAACTACATTCTTGGACCAATGCAGAGCTAGATAGGAAAATAAAAACGTGGATGACATTAAAATAAAATTAAAAAAAAAAAACTAAAAATACCTCCCATGCCCCAAAATATAACAGGGCGGGACAAATCACCAACAGATGAGAGATCCACTTTGTATCTGATGAGCTGGGGGAAGGGGAAGAGGAATTGGTGGGGACAGTGTCTGATGGACTTCAGAAAAAGGGAACCCAAGAGAACCAGCTAGAAAGGACAAAGGAACAGGGCTAAGGAAATAAAATGCAAAAATAAGAAAAAGTTAAAGAGCCAAAAAGAAACAAAGAACACAGATAATTTTGCACCCGTGTTTATAGCATTCTGTTCACAACAGGGAAGCGACCCCAGTGACCACTCAGACGTGAGCAGATAAAGAGAATGAGTGTGTGCCCACGGTGGAACTTTACTCAGCCTTAAAAGCAAAGAAATTGTGACACATGCGACAACCTGGATGGAACGTGAGGGCATTCTGCTCAATGAAGTCCGCTGGCCACTGAGGGACGAGGTCGTATCATTCCACCCATATGATAAGGTACCTGGAGCGTTCCAATTCGTAGGGAGAGAAAGCAGCACAGAGGTGCGGGGGCCGGGGGAGCAGGGGGTGAGGACTTGCTGTTATGTGTGCAGAGTCTCCGTTTTGCAAGGTGACAGATGTTCTGGCGATGGATGATGGCGATGGCTGAACAATAGTCTGGACGTACTTAACACCATGAAACTCTGCATTTTTAAACAGTCAAATGGTCATTTATGTCACGTATGGTTCAGCACAATTTCGAAAAAAATAAACTTTGAGAAAAGAAATGCAGAAAGAAGATTGAGAGAGTGAAACCGGGCCCAGAATACTGAACGCACAGGCAGCAGGAATTTCTGAAGATGAAGATCAAAGCAGGGAACAGGAAAAAAGCTGATTGTTGTGTCAGCTCTTGTGCTCCTATGACAAAGGGCCTGACAAGCTCGATTTTAGAGGAGGAAAAGTTTATCTGGGGCTCAAGGGCTCGGAGATCTCAGTCCATAGATGGCCCACTCCATCGCGCTGGGCTTGAGGTGAGGTGGAACTTAATGGCAGAAGGACTTGGAGGAAGAAAGTGGTTGAGGGTGTGACCATTAGGAAGGGGACAGGAGAGAGAGGGAGACAGACAGACAGACAGACAGACACACACACACACACACACACACACACACACAACTCCACTCACCAGGACAAAATATATACCCAAGGGTGCACCCCATGACCCTCCTCCTCCTGCCACACCCCCTGCCCACAGTTACCACCCAGTTAAGTTCTCAGAGGACTCAGCAGTGATTGGGTTGAGGCTCCCGTAACCCAATTATTTCACCTCTAACCTCCTTGCATTGTCTCACACATGAGCTTTTGGGGGACACCTCATGTCTAGACCATAACACTAATGAACTCACGTATCCATTAAAAATAAATTTAAGTAAATACGTACAATAGGAATAAAGCAAAGAAGATACCCTAAAACATTTCTGAGATGAAAAGACCATTAGAAAGCTCATGGTGGAAGGGTGCAGGGTCTGTAGGAGGTGGGCAGCATCAAGGCAGGTTTGGGGGCAACAGGGGACTTGAACAATCCCAGCAACAAGCAAAAAGGAGCATGAGCATGGAGAGAAGGAAAACTAGACGATTAGCTGGCATCGAAAGCCGTGCTTCGTGCCAGAAGAGGAGGGAGTCATATATTTAAGGTACTCAAGGAGAGAGGGGCGATACCGAGATTTTATACCCAGCAAAAAACTGATTTTCGAGTCCAAAGGGCACAGACACATTAATCGAAGCACAAGAACTCAAGAAATATGTCCCCCATAGCCTTCCAGAGCCTTCCGTGGTGGAATGAGGTTCGGACAACCGGAAAAGCTAATGTGTCAATGTCACATGACTACGAATGAGCATTAAATAAATAGCTACTGACAATCAAGACAAAATGGGGACAGGCAGGGGGACATAATGTTAGGCAAGGGCTGTGTGCTCTGGCAATGCATGGATGGCACAAATATTGAGAATCAGGGTCTTTGAAAATCTGTATGATTTCATAGATGTGTATGCCTCAAATGGGTGACTTTTGCTGTATGTCAATTTATCTTGATTAACTTAAAACAAAGAAGAAGAAGGGGAACAGCGTATGCCAAAACTTCTTAGATGTCTTCAGTAATAATAATGGAGGTGATGTTTTTATAATTCAGAGACTATTGTGTGTTTAAAATTGACTACAACGAGTGAGAAATTATGGTATGGTCTAATTGTACCATCCCCAAAAGCCTTGAAAACCAGGTTTCTTGGAATGGAAGAGAAGACATATTGACACACAGAGACAAGCTTAAGTGAAAATTCGTAAGTCTTGACTTAGGATTAGAAATACCAACAGGAGCCAGGTGCAGTGGTGCACACCTGTAATCCCAGCGGCTCAGGAGGCTGAGGCAGGAGGATCGCCATTTCAAGGCCAGCCTCAGCAACTCAGAGAGTCCCTGTCTCTAATAAAAAAGGCCTAGGAATGTGGCTCAGTGTTAAGTGCATCTGGGATCCATCCCTGGTACCAGAAATCAAAACAAAATGAAATAAACAAAAGAATAACTATCAATGTGAATCTGTGAGAGATTTTATTATATTGCCTTATTATTTATTTCCTGTTATATTGAAAACTGGTAAAAGGAACAAAGCTAGCATTTATTTTTTTTACTTTCTAAAGAAGATTTTAGAATTTTCTGATCTAAAGTTAGGATTTTAGGATTAATAATGCACATAGGAGATAAAAGAACATCCCGCTTTATCAAAGCATTCTGACCAATCAATGAAGAACAAATAAACAGCAGGGCAGCACTGTTGTGAGGCTGAGGAGCAGCCTGCTAGGTCTCCCACATCTCAGCCCCAGATCTGGGGATGCTTGAACCCGCACAAAGCCTGGGCTTCGATCCCCAGCACTGCAGGAAAAAAAAAAAGGAGGAGAAGGAGAGGGAGGAGGGGAGGAGGAGGGTCATGGGGTGCACCCTTGGGTATATATTTTGTCCTGGTGAGTGGAGTTGTGTGTGTGTGTGTGTGTGTGTGTGTGTGTGTGTGTCT
>NW_026000185.1:11977805-12013511 GCF_001458135.2 Marmota marmota marmota | reverse complement strand
GGGAGGGGGAGGGGGAGGAAGAGGAGGGAGAGGAGGAGAAGGAGGAAGAGGAGGGAGAGGAGGAGAAGGAGGGAGAGGAGGAGAAGGAGGAGGGAGAGGAGGAAGAATAAGAAGAGGAAAGAGAATTTCCAGATGAGGAGTTAAACTGGCTTTTCTAGGTGGGTTGGATATAATTTATAAATTCAGGGCCTTTTTAGGAAGGAGGCAGGGAGTCACAAGACAGAAGATGGACTCATAATGGAAGCAGCTTGGAAGAAGGGCCGAGCCAAGGGCCAGCTCCAGCCACTACAAAAGGCAGAATAAGGACTCTTCCCCTGGAGACCCAGGAGAGCACGGATGTGCTGCAGAAGCTCTTGGCGTCTACAGAGCTGCATGAGAGTGAATTTACGTGGTCTTAAACTACTAGGTTTGCAGCAATTTGTTATCAGCGGCCACTGGGAAAGAATAAGATCAACATCTTGCAGGAACCAATAAATAGAAACATCCCTTGAGCATCAACCGCTGCTGAAGTGACAGAAAGGGAGCGAGCCACACGCCCTGTGCCCTCCTCAGCTTGGCAAACCCCACCCACACGGCATCCCCCCACCAGCCCTTGAATGGGATCCGTCCAGGGCTTTGGAGTAGCTGCCAGTTTATAGGAAAAACAGGGGACAGCCGAACGTGGACGGCACCAAAGGTCAGCAGTCCTACCACCTGGACTGGGGGAGACTGCTCAGGCCAGAGAGCTTGGGCTCTGCCTCAAATAAACTATAAGGGAATGGAAGGGTGGAGGAGGAGACTGCAGAGGGAGAGAGACTTCAAAAATGCATCAGACTTTTACATTTGGGCAAAAACCATCTCCAGTGTCTAGAATCTGTATTTGGTGATAAACTACGTAAAAATAACTCAAGGACACAATGACTGAAGAATAAGATGGTATTTGAGGATTGGTGAGGGGGTATGGGGTATGGGAACGTGGAGGGGTTGGTGGGGTGGGTGGCAAGGCTTTTCTTGTTGATGGGAGTGGTGCTCACCTTATTAAAAAAATTCAGGGTGCCATACAGTTGGTTTCTGGGGTTTTCTGTATCTGTGTTTTGTTTTAGGACTATGATTATTATGTTGGTTGAAATAATCTCACAACAGTCCTCATGAAACAGGAAGCTACTTCAATAGATCAAGAGCAATCAAAAAGTCTATCATAAAAATATAATTGGCTTAAAAGCTCATTGGACAGTTTAACTGTAGATGAGACACAAACGAAGAAGAATTAGGGGCCTGGGACAGGTCAAAAGGGATGACGAGGGGCAGGTAAGAAATGCATGAAGAGACAGAGAAGGTATGACCCAAATCGGGAGTCAAGGAGGGGGAACAGAAAGAAAGGAGAAGAGCTAAAAAAATAAGGACATAATGAGAATTCTTCAAAACTATAAAAGAGGGCAAACACCGATTCAAGAAGTCCAATAAATGCCACTCGGATAAAAGCCAAAATAAACAAGCAACAAAACCCTCACCTAGACACGTCTTCAAGGAGGTTGGAAAATAAAACATTACCTCCCAGGGATTTACAGGCAGAGCTAAGCGGGCTTCAACACAGAGCCCCCGGGGGGGTTAGCGCCCAGAATGTGAAGAGGACGGGGGAGCTGTGAAGGGGAAGACTTCAGACTTAAACTTGATTTCTTCAGCTCTTTACCGCCATCCTATCCAACCTTCTTTTAGTTGGAAAAGAAGGAGAACAGAGAGAAGGAAGGGGGAGAGAGCCACTGGGTAGGGAGAGAGGGAGGGAGAGAGGGAGGGAGGGAGGGAGGGAGGGAGAGAGGAACTCGCCCAGAACAAGAGCAACTTGTGTGCACCGACTCTCTCGTCTCCATGCGTCTAACCTGTGATTCCCAGCTTCATGGAAGGAAGGAGCCCAGCTCAACTCAGAGCCGTCTCGGTGGCTGGTGCTGGTGGAAGTGGACCTCCCAGATCAGGTACAGTCACTGGGAGAAGCTACTGCTCCTACCGTGGCCGCAGGCCCTGGGCAAACAACTTCCCTTCAAAAACAAATTCTTTGACAGTGGACCAAGCAGGAGACCTAATCTAAATAACAGGTGTCCAGGTTAAAGTCTGGAAGTCCTGGCCCATTCAGACAGGCCACCCTCCACAGTCTGACCAAAGGTACAAAGGACGTTCTGTTCCAGGGCGGAAGCTGGCCACAAAGCTGGGGCAGCCGTGGAGGCCCCGTCTTCACTGGGTCTGGTGATTTCAGACATGTCCATCAGGTACTAGGCATGAGTTTATTGAAGGGATAGAAAGAGGGAAGAGGGGACACTCAATGGAGAGAGTGGGTCCTCTCAGAGAGGAGAAGGATGGCACACACTTCCTGCCCTCCAGTCTTATTGGGGGTCCCAGGGAAGTTTCCAGAAGGTCACGCCCAAGTCCACTTGTTGACTTTTGACTGACAACACGGGGGCTGCATGGACCATCCACAGAGGACAGTGTGACACTCACAGAGTTAGAGTCAAGGAAATCGATCGCCCTATTTTGCCTCAATTTCCTGCCCACTTAATTGGTTTATTTCTCTTGGAGTAGCCCCCAGCAAGCTTTCTTTGTGAGGGTCTTGATATGTCGGTTGGCAGGGTGATTTTGGGTGGTGACAGTTTCCGTGATAACAGAGGGCCCAGGACACTGGCAGGGTGTGTTCTGATCTTGAAACTAAAGTTTTTCTTAAAGGGATGCAATTATGACTGGGGGAGGTTGTGACACGCCAAGCCCCCATCTTTCAGATAAGGGGCCGTCAGGTAAGGCTCCCTGGGACTCACAATTGCCCTTCATCGTCCTTTTCTGCCCATCATTCATGGCTGACTGGCTACCTGACGATTTCATTGGCAATTTTGTTCACAGGTTCACGGACACTGTGCACCTTCCAACAGAAAGGCAATAACCCCTGTTGTAGAGATTACAAAAGTTTACCAAACACAGCTGTCTTGGTAACAGAATGCAACTTGAACAGTCAACCAGTTCTGCAATCAGGAAACACAAACATATACAACTTCCTTTACCTGTTATCCAAGGGAGTGGAAAAGAGAAGAGTGATTGTATTCGTCAGCTATTTGTTCCTGTGACAAAATACCTGAGAAAAACAACTTAAAGGAGGAAACAGTTATCGTGACTCACAATTTCAGAGGTTTGGATCTCTGGTCGGCTGGCTCCATTGCTTCGGCCTCGAAGTGAGGCAGAGATTGTGGTGGGAGGGTGTGGCACAAGAAAGCCTCAGCTCAAGACAGCCGGGAAGCAGAGACCCAGGAGGAAAAAAGAGGGAGGGAGAGGGGGATGAGGGAGAAGTCCCCAAGGTCATGCTCCCTTCAACTAAGTCCCCTTTCCTGGTTTCCACTACCTCCCAATAGTCCATTCAAATTATGAATCCCTCAATGGATTAATCCACTGATGAGGTCAGAGCCCTCATACTGCAATCCCTTCTCAGAGGTCCCACCTCTGAACATTGCTGCACTGGGGACCCTTGAGCCTTTGAGGAGATTCTGGATCCAAGCCATAATAGGGAAAATCGTCATGGTCCCCCCCGCCCCCCATGCAGACATACAATTCCTTGGGTTCATTCCACCTGGGTTGCCCTTTGCATTACTAGCACCAGAACTCAGCAGTGTAGAGAAGATCACTGGGCACCCAGTAATGGCTGAGTTCAGGAGGACAGCTGCCTGCTAGTGGTCACACTAGTGAAGAACGACGGTCTATGGTCTATTCATATATTTAACATTTTGGACCTTTCCTGCCAGCTAACACTCAGACCCCCAGAACCGCCATTTGCTACTCTTTTCAAATCATTGACAAAAAAAGACTGGTCTAGTCTCACTTTATGCTTATGATCACTCTCTTTAAGGGCTCCTTTACGGTGCTGTTTGACAGAGCCTTGGCCAGGTCCACGCCCATGCTCTCTGGGAGAGCTTCATAGGTAGCACTCGAAGGCTCTCTGGGAAGATTAAGGCCATCTTCTTCCTACAAACACCCTGGGCTCCATGTGCAAATTGGCCTTCTCCTCTTTACAAGTCTAGCAGAGTGTGTAGGTATCTTCTCCACTCAAACCCAAGGTCTCCTCAAAATAGCCCTCCAATCCTGGTCTGCTCAGCATATATCTGCATATTAAAGAGAGCACACTAACATCTGCTCTAAATTGGCCTTCTGTCTGCACCAGAATAGGGAGCAGCTGGTGGTTCCTTTAGCTAAAGAAGGAAAAAATCTGGTTTGGCTATTCTACTCCGCAAGGACTCAGGTTGGACCTATTGTCAGAATCAGAGAGATGCCCCCACTACCAGGGCTCACAAAACTGAAAATGTGTGCACAAGAGTCCCACTAGACACATTGTGGAGCCCTGGTTCCATCAAGGCAGGCCAGGGATCGTGTCTTCTTCATACACCTGTTGTTTCAACCTGCAGAGAGCCAGCAACACACACAGAATGGTGGTTCTCAAAGTGTGGTCCCTGCAACAGCGCCATCAGTGTCCCCTTAGTCCCTTGTTAGAAGTGCACCTTCTCAGGCCTCACCCCAGACCTGGAGCACCTGAAACTCTTGGATGAGGCCCAGCCATCCGTGCTGTAAAAAGCTGCCAGATGATTCCACCTCCTGTGTAAGAGGTGGTGAAAGAGAAGACGCTTCTTTCAGTGTAGCAGTGCTAGGTAAGGAATGAAAAAGAAAACTGACTTAACAGCACCCAGACAGAGACAAAGGATCTATATAAAATCCATACTTTTTTTTTTCTGTTTGTATACATTAAGTGTGGATGGTTCTCTCCTGGTTGAAGTTTGAGAAAAGAAAAACATTAGATCCGTAAAATATCCTGCAGAGAGTAGTAGAAACCAGAGGAGAAAATGCCATTCGGAACACTGGAAAGGAAACAGCAGATTTTACTTAATGTGTTTTTCCCCCACCATGATCAAAAGACCTGACAAGCACAGTTTTCGAGGAGGAAAGGTTTATTTGATGCTCCTGGTTTCAGAGTGTTGGTCCATAGATGGTGTTTGTTGCTCTGGGCACAAGGTGAGGTGGACAGCATGGCCGAAGGGTGTGGAGGAGGAAAGCAGCTCAGGACATGGCGCCAGGAAGCAGAGAGAGACCCCCCAGTTTCCAGGGACAAAATATAAATCCCAAAGGCACGCCCCAGTGACCCACCTCCTCTAGCCACACTCTTCCAGCTCCAGTGTGGTCCAGTTAAGCCACCTCAGGGGCTTAATTCACGGGTTAAATGAAGGTTCTCATAACCCAGTCCTTTCATTTCTAAACTTTCTCGCATTGTCTCATGCATGAGCTCTGGGGGGGGAACACCTCAGATCTAAACACAACATGCTTTGTAATAGAGAGAAAAACTGAAATATATACAACTACTGAACAGACAAAGTCATTATAAAACAGGAACCAAAGCTCTATTGAGCGATAGCAGGTCAAGCCAAAAGACAACATGATAAAAGTTGCGTTACCTGGGGTTAGAAGGGGTGGCTGGGAAATTAGAATGCACCATCGCAAAATGAAATCCACAGTTAAGTTGCAAAGATCAGGATGGACAGTGTGGGAAAAATGGAATTAGAAATGGAGGTGTACCAGACTGGCAAAAGACAAGACCAATGACAGAATGAGAGTAGGAAGTGAATGGAAAGCCTAAAAAATTAAATTATTTCTGAGAAAAATACTTGAGTGGTTAGGACAAAAGCGATAATCCAAGACACAGCTGAGGACAACTTGCCTTAATTGACTAAATTCCTGAACTCACAGAGCCAAAGGGCCTACCTTACTCTAAAGAGAAACCATTAAGAATTAGAATACTCAGATTTTGAACAGGTGGCCCAGGGATGGTTGTTACTTCAGCAAACCAAACCTGAGTAACACTGACTTTTTCATTATGCATGGGAAACACATTTAGGAAGAGCAGGGGATACTTTAATATACCACTTAGTACCTATAAAGCACCGATTTAAAAAAAAATAGAAGGAAGACCAGTAGAGGAGAAGAAGAAGGATGGAAGAAGGAGAGAGGTAGGGAAAGAAGTAGTCGGATTGAAATGGCACAAATTCTATTACAGGCATGTATGATTATGTCAAGATGAACCCACTATTAAGTATAACTATAATGCACTAATAAAAAATATATAAAATGCCACCCAGGCAATTTCCAGCAATTTACTTCCTTATGATTTTTTTCCTTCATTTATCCGAAGAGCTGTTGTTGAGGTACAGGAATTTGGCTTTCACACTCCTCCCTTATCTTGCTCAGGAATTATTGCCTGAAATCCAATTTATCACGGAAGCAAATTTTACAAACTGTCATGGTGGCTACCTTTGGACCATGGGATTATGGGTGACATTTTTTCTTCCTGTCATTTCCAAATTATTCCCTTTAATGAGCACGTGTTTTGCATTTACTAAATATCCATTCGCAAATTAAGCTGAGTACCAACTCTGTGCTTGGTACTGGGCCACTTTTTCTTTCTCTCATGTTCTTATTCTTGCATCCCCCCACCCCCATCATCACTAACAAATAAATATCTGTGGAGTCAGAAATTTACAACCTCAAACTTAAAGAAAAAAGATGAATTTTCCTAGTGGTTCTCTCTATAAAAATATTAGAATGAGTTTTATTGGTCCAGATTGAGTCTAATCATCACAACAAGAAAGAATAGACATTTGTGCTTATCTAGTTCTGGGTCATATGTTCTATAGGCAAAATACTATGATTTCAAGTTCATCCAAAATACATGGTTGCCTGTTTTTGATCATTCCACAATAAATGCATTTATTGAAACATCACATTGTACTCTATAAATAGATATGATTATTATTTGCCATTGAAAAACAAACTTAAAATATAGAAGCAAAATACAAAACAAAACAATACATGGCTATAGCCAGGGAAACATAAATCCTTTAGGAATGTGATGAGGTAGGGTGTCTCTTTCCAGAAGGAGGTCATGGGTGTTGAATAATCACAAACCACAGAGGTCTCCAGCTACCACCCCAAACCAAGAGAGGCCAGGACACCTCTTGCCACCTTTGTATGTGGCTTCCTAAAGTGTGCCTCAAGACTGGCTTGTGTCATGAGCAATATCTGTAGGACAGGACTCTGTCTGAATTTGTCACCATAGCCAGCCAATGTTGAAAGTAGGTAGGGCTGAGATTATCACCCCAGGTGCCATATTCTCCACTATATTCCAAAGGTCAAGAAAGATGGGGCTCCATCCCTTTCCCTTCCGATCTGACTCTGATGTTCCTAAAGACTATCCCATAAGCACCAGCAGCTACATTAACATCAGCCTGAATGGAACACGCTGGCCAATTTTGACAGAGTTGAGAATATGATCACCGTTTCCATAGTCTCCATTGATTTTTCACAATCAATGATGGGAATGGGGTCAGTGCTCGGAAACCTGGAAGGCTGTAATTTATCCAAGGATTGTCACTCCAGATGGCAGCTGCTTTTGCTGATTTGGAATTGCAATAGATGATGACAGCACAGCGAACAACTGCTGCCCTTCAGGAAGCGCTCAAAACAAGAGCAAAGCAAGAATTCCCCCGGACCTCCATCTTCTCCCACCTGGTCGCTTGTGCCCCAACACAGGAAGACGAGGTCTAGGAACAGGGAGCTCGAGGGTGAAGCAGAAATGAACACATTTCGTGGTGATGCATCCAGAACTTACCAGACTAGGAGAGAAGACTCCACCTGGCCACTAAGCAAACAGGCACCCTTCTCCTATTTAGGGGACCCATAAGTTTCGTGGTCAAACTTTCCTCCCCAACTCTTCATTCATAGACTTTGGGTGGCGTTGAATCCACTTGCTGTCTTACAGATGGTCCTGTGGGTCAGACAGGACTCATCAGAGGATGCATTGCCATGGTTACCGTGATTGGCTCAGGGATGGTCACGTGATTCCAGCTGAGCCAATGAGACGTAAAGATAATTTGATGAGGAGGTTCAGCCTCTGGAGAGCCGGGCTTGGGCTGGAGTGAAAGCTAGCGATGCTGGTACCCTGTCTGCCACCCCATGGAGCCTGAGAAACAGCCAAGGCCAGGGAAGGATTCTGACAGACGAAGAGAGGCTTCATTCTGCCACCTGACCTGGTTCTGATCCTTAACTTGACCTTTATAGGAATCCAGGCTGGTTTGGGTAAGGTTTTTCTATTACCTGAAACAAAACAAAACAAACAAACAACAAACAAAGGTTTTCTACACTGAGGTTTTAATGTCGAATTTGCCACAAACTCATGGTGTGACCTGGGGGCAGGCCTCTTGCTCTCTCCTAATCTAGGCTTCCTCATCTCAGAGGGCAGTCATTAGATGAAGTGTGTAATCTAGTTTTGGCATTCTAGAGTATTCTACAGAGTTGTTATTTTAAACATGGATATTTGTAGGAAGACATTGGCGTACTATCAGACCTTCAGGAAAAGTAGATGGATACAGCGGATGTATCAAGAAGTCTTTCTAGAGAGAGAAATGGGCGTCCCAAGTGTCCGGTAAGAAGAGCCCATGCTCAGGACCATTTCAGTATCTCAAGAGCTGATTGGCTGTGTGTATGTTTTATGTAACTGTTTCTCATTTGAATTCCTTCCAGCTACCAAGTTTGACTTTCATAATACCCCAAACATAGATACAGCAGTATGAAAAATTGGGATAAAGTGATTATGGCCCTCGAACATAATCTAAAACTAGTAGGTTTCATTATTTTAAAAATTCCTGACATGAGCTTGATATCTTATCATTCTAACTCAAATGTCCCTGAGGCTAGACTTCAATTTTTTTTTTCAACAAGAGTAAAATTTTCAAAATAATTTAGCAACTGACCTAAGGTTAACATTTAATAAAACAAGAGTGTTTTAATAGAGCAGGAATAAAATATAGTGGGACATATAATCTTTAAGAAAAGAAAATCTTTCCTTAGGAAAGATAGCTGCCAACCTAATTCAACATTTACAGCTTTTTCTCAACCTTCGTTTCTGACCTGTCTGCTAAGTAGAATAGGTACATTTCCCTTTAAAAGATCCTAATAGTGTTTGTATTTTAATAGGAGGAGTGGTTGACTATAATCTTTGTAGGTTAGTGTTATTTCTGTCATCTTAATGTATGTTCCCTACTTTTTTCTTAAGTGTTCCCCATTCTACAGTTTAGTTCATTGATCAGGTATTCTGTCATCGTCTTCTTTTTGGGGGAATATCTGGGATTGAACCCAGGGGCACTTAACCACCCAGCCATATCCCCAGCCCTTTTGAAAATTTTGAAGCAAGGTCTTTCTACATTGCTTAGGGCTTTGCTAAGTTATGGAGGCTGACTTTGAACTCAAGATCCTCCTGCCTCAGCCTCCAATACCACTGGGATTACAGGTGTGTGCCACTGTGCCTGGCTTATGCATGGATTTAATTCTATGCCATGCTTTTCTGACTTTATTAACCCTTGATTTAATAACGTCATTGGAAGTTTACATCATGCACAGTTATTTGCATTTCCCCTTATTATTTCTTTGGCTTCTCCTCAGTTCAGTTCTCTCTAGAATCCTTCACTGATGAGTTTGAGTTTCTTGCACCTGACCTTCGTGTGTCAGCTTCTCTGTCTCATTTTTGTGTTATTGCTCCGTGGATTGGGAGAATATTTTTGGCCAGCTATTCCAGATCGTGAAGTCAATTCTTTTACTTAATTTTTAATTCTGTCATTCAGCCATTCTATTTATTTTTTAATGTTGTCAATCATATTTTAATTTCCAAGGTTTCTTATATTATTAAAGTGTTCTGATTAATTCCTCTAGGATCGCGTGCCAACGATGCATCCTCTTAGATCTGACGGTACTAATTAACATTCTTTGAAGTCGTCTTCTGTTTCCCGCATTAGGTCTCGTCAGGGCTTCGGATCGCAGTGCATTCGGCTTCCTGTCCCTCTTTCATGTTATTCAGTTTTCCTCAACTGTTTTGGGACGGGGCGGCTTTTATTATAAAGGAGAGGACGGGCCTGTGCTGTCCAATACGGTAGCTGTTTAATTAACTGCTAGCTACATCTGGCTACCTCCATGTCCATTTAAACTTGTTAAAGTTAAATGAATGCAGTTAAAATCCATTCCCCGCTTTGCACTGGCCACATTTCTAGTGCTCAGGAGCCACGGTGGCCAGAGGACACAGCCCTGGGCAGTGCAGAGGTACAGAGCATTTCCGTCACCACAGTCTGCTCTGCTGTGAAGTGCTGGTCTAGACGGATTCGTTGGCAGCTGAAATGCTTTTCTCCCACCACGTGATGGTCACCGTCATCCGGGCAGTGGACAGTGGACGTGGCTACTCTGAATGGAGAAGAGGTGTGATAAAGCCTGGCCAGGCCGTTATTCTGTGTCAGCAGGGTTCTGCTCGGGTTCCTGCCATTCTTCGCCACCTAACTCGGGCCCCAGCCTCACACAGAGAACCCAGCGGTGAGAGCCACAGATGGCCTCTCTCTTGAGGGGGGCTCTGCCTCCCTGTTCTCTCTCTCACTCCCTCCCACTCTCCCTGGGCCCTGGCTTCTCCCAGCCTGCGGGCCTCCACCTGGCCTCTTCTCCAGAGTTCTGTTGCAAGAGCTCAGCCTCCAAGTGTCTCCCCTTCCAGCTCCTTGGGGTTACGGTTCCCTGGAGGTGGTTAAGGAATCACTGTTCCTCTGAGATCCCATATTTTATCCATTCTGCACATTTCTCAAGATTTCTGGCTTGCTCGTGGCAACGTGCCCCCTTCCTGGTGTTGCTGTTGACTTATTTCTGCTCTTATATTTCTTCTGTCAAGATATGCTCAGTCAGCCATCTTGAACGGAAAGTTGTAACCTGATTCCTTAAGAGTTTTGTGTCTACAGAGCTAGTTTTATAAGTAATCATAGGATGTCAGGGTGGGAAAGGAAATCTGAAGCCCAGCCTCACAGCCTGGTAGCAAAGCTGGGACAAGAGGGACATTTCCTTCCACACTGGCCTCTGACCATTGTCTCCTACTCTGAGAACCCTTAGAATTAAGAAGTGGATCATTATCTCAACACACGCATGTCACATGCCCAGCACAGTAGCCCTATTACCCATTTTCCATTGCTACAATAAAACAGTAGAGGCTGGGTAATTTGTGATGAAAAGAGGTTTATTGAGCTCAGAGTTTTGGAAGAAGAAAATCTAAAACACGGCTCTGGCTCTGGTGAGGGGGACTGGCTGCATCACATCTCAGTGATGTCATCATGATGGTAGTGCATGCAAGAGAGAGAGAGTGCATGGTGAGACAGGAAGCCAGAGAGTGGGGAAGGGCCATTCTTATTCTCTTATAAACAACCTTCTCACTAGAACCAACCAGGGTTCCATGAGAACCACATGACCTCTTTCTGAGGACAGCACCCTCCCTGACTCGGGCACCTCCCACTGGGCTCCCCCCCTTAAAGGCTCCACCACCTCCCCACATCACCATGCTGAATACCAAGCTTCTGACCCATGGACCCCAGGGCGTGGAGGACACACTCAAAACCACCTGCAAATCACAGCAGCAACTTTTTTCTAATCTTCTGCTGATACAGAGCCACAGAGAACTCAAATTCCTAAAAGAAGCTTTCAATAGAACCAAAGGGAATTAAGGGAATCTTTCTCCTAACCTGTGAATACATTTCCTCTGAGCTGGCCTCCCCACAAGCGCAGGAAAAAAAAAAAATCAGGAGTCATACCTCATAACAGTCAAAATTAAGGAGCTCGGAAAATGCAAAGATTCCTTGCTTAGAAATGACCATGACACTGCAGGGTCGGGTGGATGTGAGAAATGCACTTCCTCCTTCCCCGGAAAGAATCTGGGGTGGGCGCCCATCGTCCATCTTGGTGAAATGTCTCACCTCGAGCATCTGCCTAATTGCGCTGATGTACAATCTGTTTCCAGTGAAGCAAAGAAATTAATTGTTTTAAAATGCTTTTGGAGACTTTGGAAAACTGACCTAAGGTTAATGGTTCATAAACCTCATTTGTGCTTCTGTCAGAGATTCTAGAATACGAGCTGGTGTGTTTCTGGGCAGGAGCAGGGGAGGAGAGGGCCTGAGAGCTGTAGCCAGGTTCCCCCTGGGGAGTTACCCCCCATGCACCCTGGAATGGGGTTGGAGCCAGTGTGCAATCCTAGCTGGACTCTTTTTCCTAAGAGTTTCTGGATGAAGTGCCTTTATCCCTTTACTGGGCCTTACAGACTGTGAGTTTTCTAGGGATACCAACAAGGCCTGCCGATCTCTCTTCTAGTATGAGCAATTCATTCCTGAGGCTCACAAAGGCTTAGTCTGGGGATCATAAACCTAAATGCATCCAGATACCAGACAGGAAGCATAAATAAGTCAGGCAGAAGGGCAGCCGTGGGCACTGATGCAGGGGCAGCTCTTTCAGAGGTGGGCAGCTGCTTCTCAGTTCTAGCTGGTAGTTGTCATGCAGAACTGTGTGCTCCATCTCTCCAGAGGCTTCCCAAATCCAGACAAGAAGTGAAATCCGACTTGTCCAGATGTAGACAACATGCACACACACAGACACAGACACAGTGGTGGGTCCCCAGTTTGAGATCTCTCACTTGGTTCTCTCTAAAATCACCATCTAAATGCAAAGATGAAGAAATTATAGAAAGAACCACCTTTGGCTACCCAGTGGTCCATGGGTCTGCAAACTCTAAATAGACGCATCTCTCTGGTGACCATTCCAGCACCAGAGGGGTCTTGGTCACATATAAATTCCTATGACCCAAATACTGGGCCAAGCTAGAATGGTAATCTCTTCAAGGTAAGAGGAATCCACAGGAAGATGGGTATTTCTAGGGTGATTTCCAGGGTAGGGTTCCTAAGAGGATGGAGAAGATTGACCATCCAAGGTACACTCACAGGGATCTACTGTAATGCGATCAGAGCAATGGTGATAAATGGCTTTGATCTCAGAGTGCCTGCCACATGTTGGGATAAGTGATTTATAGACATCCTCTTATTTCATTTACACAATGACCCAACAGGTATCATAAGTTCCTCCTCTCTGTAGATGTAAGAACAGGCCCAGAGGGGCTAGGTAAACTGGGTGGTTACACCTGAATTTTGCTAGGGAATGAGCTTCTGGGGACCATAAGGACGCCCAGTGGGGAGTTCAACAGAACACTGAAGTGATTTCCTCCCCACTTCCAGAGATTCCCAGAGTGGGCTCAAAGTATGAGAGCAGATGGTTGCTGGATGGTGGTGTATAAATTTCCTTCAAATGTATAACTGGAATATACAAAAGCAAATTAGGGTGATCAGAAAATCAGCATGCTCCATAAAAGAAAAAAAAAAGACTCTTCAGCTTCCAAGATATTTATCATGATGTACTCTGGGACCATATGGATAACACCAACTTGTCTAGGACTGGGTGGGATGAGAAACAAGACCACAGAAGACTTTGAGAAGGACATTGAGAACAAACACTTGGCCTAAGTAATGGCTTGCCCAGGTGGGCTGGCGAGTTGTTGTTTTTTTTAAAAAAAAAAGAAAAAAAAAACGGTTCTATTGAGATATAATTCACCTGTCACATAATTTGCAAATCTTCAGGGTTTTCAGTTCGTCTGCAGACCCGTGCAACCATCACCACAGTTCATTTCAGAACATTTCATCACCCTGAAAAGAAGTCTTACAACCTGTAGCTACCACCCTCCTCTCCCCACCCTTAAACAACCACTCGTCTCTTCCTGACTTTACACACCTCCCTGCTCTGGACTTTTCATATGAATTCCATCATGGAATATGATCTTTGGTGACTGGCTTCTTTCGTCCGGCTACTCTTTTCCAGGTCAGTGGGTGGTTGCGATTTGAATGGCTTTTAAAACCCTTTCTTCTCCGTGGATTGCTTTGGCAGAATTCTTCACCTCACGTCCCTGAGGCTCTCTTTGGCCATGTCCACCACATCCACGAGCACTCCTGTCTGGAGTTCTAGCCAGACTCAGTTGGACCCCCCAGGGGTGGGGTTTGAGGAATGGACCGGAGCATGAGAGTGCCGACTTCGCCGTCACCTAACCTGCCGATGGCTTCATGAACACTGGGAGGAGTAGAAATGACAGGCAGGTGGGCATGACTGGAGGAAGTCGGTCACTGGAGTTTGCCCCTGGGGGACTGTATCCTGTCCCTGGTCCCTTCTTCTTTCCTTCCCTCCCTCCCTCCCTCTGACCCTCCCTCCCCCGTCTCCTGGCAACCGTAGCTGAAAGCTTGTCTTCACGACACCCTTCTGCCATGCGGTTCCGCCTCCCTCCGGCCCAAGGCAGTGGAGCAGGTGGACCATGAACGGAAACCTCTGAAAATGGGGGCCAAAATGAAAATTCCCTCCTTCTAAGTTGTTTGTGTCAGATATTTTGATTACAGCAACAAAAAGCTGATCAACACAAACACCATGCAGCTTTCCCTTCCCTGGGGTCCCCAGGAGACACTCTGGTCCTCTCAGGGGTATAAACCAGAAGCCCTCTGCTGATTCATTTTAGAGAATCAGTGTCACCAAATACTCAAGTCTGTGCCCTCTCTCTTATCTTTCCATTGCTAATTAGAACTTATCACTTTCAGTTCTTAACAAGCCTTGGAAGGGTTGGATTTAGAAACAGTTACCTGAAAATCTAAAAGGTCTTTATGACTTGAGTGGGGTCTACACATATAGAAACTAGTGCTTCCAATCTTTCTCCAAACATCTTCAAAGGCAGTTCTGGTAGATGTGTCTCTGCCACCTTCTCGTCCTGTTTTCTGCAATACCTTAAGAGACTCAGCCATTGGGTAAAGATAGGAATGAGTGAGTCTTGTATAAAGCAAGAGTGATAATAATGCCACCCCTTACCAATCGCATGACTCTAGGCAAGTAGCCAAGCTTCTTTGAGTCTCAGTGTCCTTATCAGTAAAATAGGAATGATATCACCACTTTCACCTACTGGGGGAGGGGTGTTGAAATGAAAGTATGTTGGGACTCAACCACAACAGCAATGACTCCCACTCCCACTCCCACCAGTGATGTGTGTTGAACAAGTATATGTCAAGGTGCTCCTAACACTTATAATCTATTATCACTCTGACCTATCCCAATACCCTGGCTAGGTTGCAAGATATTATAGCTCTCTCTTCATAGATGAAAAAAATTGGTTCCAACTGGTTAAATGACTTTCCCCAAACCTCACAGCTGGTGAGTGGCAGGATTTGTGTTAAAACTAGGTTTGCTGGCTACAAAGAAGGTGTCCCCATCATTGTGGCTATTAACTGCTAACAAAACAGAGAAAGCCAGACCCAAGAACTTCAAGAAAAGAGACATTTTTCATCCAGAAGCCGGAAATCCATCTTTTAAAAGTCATGCAAACACTGTAAAATTCAAAATAGGCAATTTCACATTTTTATGGCTCTGTTTGAAATGAGACAATATCAGGTACATGGTTTAAATGCCAGTGTAAGGACTAGAGACGAAGTCTAGACATCTGGTATACCAGCTCCAACACTTCGCTGATGTGCACCCAGCTACCCTACAGGACCAAATGAAATTTTAGGAAGAGATGCCATAAAATTCCTCTTTAAAAGGGCTTCCAGAACATAACCTCTCGTTCCTGCAACAGTCTTGTGACATCTCAAAGTCTTTCATCTGCTCAGCAACCAGTGCTGGTACTTGCCCAGTTTCTTGTCCTTGGAATCTTGCAAAGTCAGTATAATTTGAATTTTTATAAATCAAATCCTATTTCAAATGCAATTGAAGAACTTGCACTTTAAAAGAATCCCGTCTTGAATCCTCCAGAAAATGGAAGACTCCTGTTGAAACTGAATAGCTAATCTTGAAAATATCCATTTTGCAAATTCGGAATTTGGTTTACAAGATTTGTGAAAACAACCTTTAAACTTCTGAAGCCAATTTGAAATTCAAGTTTGTGGCTGGGTCTTCTGGGCACTCCTTATCACCTCTGCTGATAAGCATTTAAATGTATTCATTAACAAAAATAATTGTTGTCACAGTTAACTACATTAGCACCTTTTAATTGAATTAGAAATTAGATGAGGGTCATGAATATTTCACTAGGCCTCACCGCTAGCCTTCCCAATTTCCATCTTAAAAAAAAAAAGAAAGAAAGAAAAAAAGCACCCTTGCACAGAATAAACAGGTGGATTTGAAATGTTCATGGTCTTGACTTTTCCCAGAGTCTTGTCACAAAAGTCATCTCATTGTCAAAAATGAATCAAAAATGAATTTTTAACTTTCAAGCTGTTCTCCTGTTCTTCCAGGCATGAGGCAAGGCGTTCTCTGTTCTTAGGAAACTTTAAGTAAACATTTACTCAACACAACCCAGAAACCTGCAAACCTACCGCATGCTGAGGAGGTAATGGGCCCAGAGCAGAATGTCAGCAGTGGGGGCTTCTGAAGTCAAGGTCAGGGTTCTGCACCTTAACACAACTGACATTGGGGCCAAAATATTCCAGAGGGATGGAACCATCCTGTGCCTCCTGAGATGTTTAGCAGCACCCCTGATCTGTCCCTCAGAGATATTAGTAGCACACGTACTCCACCCAGATGTAACAAAACAGTCACCCAGGGTGGGGACAGGGGAACTGCGAGAGTTGAGAATCACTGAGAATAACATGGGTCCAGTTACCATCCCTGTCAGTCTCTCATGTTTGACCCTCTCTAGCCTTAATGTTATGACATAGAAACAATCATGCCTTCTGGGCCCAGTAGTGCAGGCCTGTAATCTCAGCAGTTTAGGAGGCTGAGGCAGGAGGATCTCGAGTTCAAAGCCAGCCTCAGCAACAGAGAGGTGTGGAGCAACTCAGTGAGACCTGTCTCTAAATAAAATACAAAATAGGGCTGGGGATGGGGCTCAGTGGTCAAGTGCCCCTGAGTTCAATCCCCGGTACCCTCCCTCAAAAAAAAGAAACAATCATACCTATTTCAGTGTGTTGTAGAAGACTTAGATACTGTTGGGTACATGAGGGTGTGAGTGAATGCTCAGAGTTGTTAGTTGGGTGGCAGTTTGTGTGGCAGGTGGGTGGCATCAGCATCAGCAGCAGGAGCAGAACCTGCATCAGGACCTGAGGGAGGAGGGAGGAAGGGCTGATGGCTTCCCCTTCTCTCTCCCCCACTCACCCGTCCACAGTAGAAGCTGAACCCTATGTGTCCCCCTTGCCTGGGGACAGCGCCAGGAGCACCATCAACACAGCGGTAGCCCTTCTTCAGCCCTTCTGAATTTTTAAGCTAGTCTGACCACCTGTTTTGGAAAAGCATGGCCCCACGTGTGGAAACTGGACCCCAAAGGATCCCACAGTGAGACCAGAGAAAGAGGCAGACAGATCCAGGCATGCACAAGGTGTGATTTCCTGGGGCCTTGGCAGAAATGTGTCTTGGGGGGCAGTAAGACAGGTGGATTCCTGCACATCAAGGAAGGACAAAGGGGTTTATATGCAAAAGGAGCAGAGATGGGCTGCGGCCAACCAGAGGGTACCTGGCCATTCTTAAAAGCCATGAGCATGCTTCAGTTAACAAACAGGCTGGGCACGTGCAGGTAGCACAGCACACTCAGTGACAGTCTCAGTGACTTCACTTGTCCTGTAGGGCTTTGGATACATGCCAGGGTCACCTGGCAGGGAACATGGTGGACATGACCAAGACGGCTGTAGTCACGTGAAGCCAAATCCCTATACCTCTCTGCATGAAGGACAGTCTGGGCAAACTCCAGGTCTTTTCCCAGTAGAGGATTTGAGACAGCATAATGGGGTTAAAAATAAAACTGGGACTTGGAGTCTGGGGAATCCAAATTCCAAATATGACTTTTGATTCCTGAAGGTCTTGAGCCTCGGCTTCCTTAGCTTTGAAATGAAGTCACTGAGAATTATCCCATAGGCTGGTTCCAAGGATTAAATGGGATAATGCATACAGAAGGCCCTAACACAGTGCTTAACACACAGTAGTAGGTGCTGGATAATTAGTAGTGATGGTAATCATTATGGTGAAGGACACAGCAGGGCTGCTTGGCCTTGGTGCCATTGACATTTTGGTCTGGATCATTCTTGGTTAGGGAGAGGCTTCCCTCTGCATTGAAGGACAGCTGCCCCATCCCTGGGCTTGTGACAACTGGGGATACTTCCAAATGTCCCCTGGAGAACAAACTGATCTGCAGGAAATGGGTTCCTTCTTTGTCTGGTCACCACAACCTAGAGTAACGTCACCTTACACAGGAAGAGTGCCTGCCTCCCTTCTGCAGAATTTGCCCCTCTCCTAGTGGCCACACAACTGTGTGTGTGCTCATCTCATCTGCTGCACGGGGAGCCCCTCAGGATCTGCAATGGGCAGAGAGTGGAGGGGAGTAGACTGAGCAAAGTAGATATAAATGAACTAACTCCTACTTACTGAGCACCTACTATCTACCAAGCACTAATTCTAACCTGCCTGCAAGCACAGTTTCCTTCTTCTGCCCAATGGGTCATAAAGTCTGTGCCATCGTGTCCCTTTGCCAGACAATGGCAGATGCTTAGAGAGAGAGAAAAGTCGAATAAAGATACGTGTAAGTGTGTGAACGGACTCAGGGTTTGACCCCGGGGTCTGAGTGGCCCCCGACCTCTCCGGTCCACCCATCATCTCTTGAGAGCAGAGCATGCGGCATCTTCTCTCTTCCTGGGCTGCACCCAGGAGGCTTCCCACCCTCTGGCTGCAAAGAAGGGTTTTCCTGAATGAGATCAGGAAATGGGTGGGGCTTGCCCAAGGTCAGGCTGTGAGTGGAAACTGCTGACCTGCTGGAAGGAACAATCCATTCCGGACCCAAAGAGGTAGCAGTGAACATTTTTCACTCTTACTATAAAGGTCAGATTGGAGGCAGCAGGACCCGCAGTGAGACCTTTTGGTAATTTCGGAAAGTTCAGCCTGCAGCTGGGGGGCAAAGCTGAGCCCAGTCCCCACATCAGCCGGGCGCCTCCCGCCACCTCCAGCCACTCCCCAGCTGGTACCACGCGCCCCCATCGCTGAGTACCCATGAAGGGCCCAGCTCCTGGGCAAGGACACCCCCATCCCAGCCTTTACCACCCCCAGTGCAGCTGTTTTCCACTGTTTCCCAGATTCCGAGAACCGCTGTAAACAGGCAGAGGGTCACACAGAAGTGAGCAGCAGACTCTGAAAGGTTAACATCTTCTTTCTTCCAGTTACCGCAGTTGCTATGGATATTTCCTCCAGGAGGCTGCGTGAGTTCCACATGAAGAGGCTGAAATTAATAAACTCCTTTGAACTCAAGAGGACACAACCCAGGCTGAGCTGCAAATGCTGCCACCTGTTTATTTCTGGCTCAGACGGGGGCCAGCCGTGCAGGTGCGCGTGCCCGGGGCAGCTGGAGGGCTACCTGTGGGTTTGCTGAGTTTCCGTGGCACATGTGGATCTCTGTCTGGTCTGCACATCTGCGTGAAGGAGGGTCAGGAGAGGACTCGACTGTCTGCGGATCCCTAAGGGCAAAGATTTATTTGATAGTTTCCCCAACTAGACAGCACGACACCAAGGATCAAGAGCTGCTTTTATCCACCTCTGCAATCCCAGCAGCACCAGCGCTGTATGCGGGGGCTGCTTAGCCACTGTTCCCTCAAAGATGCACCTGTTCCCTTAACAAATGCCCTGCTATGGGCCTGGCACTGGGCTACATGTGGTGGCCACTGCCACAGTAAAGAAGCGGGAGTCCCTCCCATCAGGGAGCCAGGGGTCTCAGGGGAGATGGTGCAGAGATGGATGGATGAAGAAATCCCCAAACAGGAGGTTACACAAGTCCCTTCCCCTGATAGATAGACAAAAGAACAAATGGAAAAATCAAGTGTCGGGTGCGGGAGGAGGTATCAGAAGACAAAGAATGCTGACCCTGGAGTGGCACCTGGGGACTCCTGTCCTGCTGCTGCTGATGATCAGTGACGAGTCCCTGCTCACCCACGTCCTCAGTTTGCTCGTTCACTGAGTAAAGGTCTTTGCACACCTGCCCCCATGCTCCCCGGGCTCCCCGGGCTCTGGGGACACAGCAAGAGCATGGGCGAGTCCGCAAGCCACTTGCAGACCCCTGTACCCTGACGGGAAAGCCGCAGGTGGTGGAATAAGACTTCCTTTGGGATTTCTGGAACCACACAGGAAAATCGATATTCTAACCCAATTGCTTTTATAGATAATGTATCATCTAAGAAGGGTTTTAATTAAAGTGTAGCCTCTAAGAAGGTGTGTCTCCAAGCCTTGCAGATCCTGGTGCTCAGTCCCCACAGAGCACAGGGGGTGGATAAACTGGGGGCAGCTTGATGAGCAGAGAAGCCCCCCGCCCCATGCGCCATCCCCCCAGTTGCTGTCTTACTGACCTGCCTTCTTGAAAATTCATGACAGAAGAGTTAATTTAGGAAATGCTATTAATAAATGACTACTCTAGAAAATTATCCAAACATTGGGAGTCAAAAATAAAGCTGAAAGTAAGATACATGTTTTGCCCAAGAGACTAAAAAATACATGTTTAAATCACAAGATTTAGTTGTGACAAAGATCCAGTACCCCGGGCACATTGCTGATGGGAGTTTAAATCGGTGCATATTTTCTCAAGGGTATTTGAACCACGTGTCTCTGGAACCTTCCACTAGATACACCTTTGGATTCAGCATTTCTACTTCTAGGAATTTAGCCAAAGAAAATAATCACTCAGATGGGAGGTAAAATATAAAAAGTGCTCATCGAAGCACTGTTTATAAAATGAGATGCTTGTTATGATGGTCTGGTCTCTTTTCTATAATTGGTCTCTAAAGACTGAGAACAAAAGTTAGCGAGCATCCCACACTTTAAATACCGTGGCCACTGATTTGGGGCCAGCTTCATCTTGTAAAGTTGAGGGGCAGTGGTGCATGCCTGAATGCTCAGTGATCAGCTCTCAGGTGCGGGGAATGGAGGCGATTTGTCAGACAATGCCAATTTCCATGGTGTAAATATTCCCACTGGGGCTGATTTTGAACTTCCAGTGTTCGGCCACTGAATGTGGAGTTTACAAGAGATGCCAAGAGTTGGCTCAGGAGTGAGTCAGACCGTGGGTTAGAAGGACACTGAGCAGACCCAACACAGGTTGGTGAAGAAAGACGCCCCCTCTCTCCTCTCACCTCCCCAGAGACTCTACTCCTTGTGGCCAGTGAGGGAGACAAAGGAAGCACCCCGCAGACAGGGGGACCAGCCTTCCTGCCCGCTTGCCGGCCAGCCCCGGAGCTACTGAGCTAGACGGATGCTCTAGCCATGCAGACTGACCACAGGGCAGAGAGGAGGCGAGGACCACCGGCTCCCTCAAGTTTCAGCTTCCCAAGGAGAACGGCAGATGAGGGGAGCATCCTCAGGAATACGTGAGCTGGAAGTTTTCAAGTGACCAAGATGGAGGCGCGAGAACCAAGAGGGGACTTTCAATTGCCCAGTGTGTCTGTCTGATCAGGATTACAGATCTCCTGGAGAAGCCCACGGGAAGGGCAGAGGGGACTCTCAGGGCAGGGTTAGGAGTAGTTGTTGGGAAAGTCAAGAACTTGAGGCTTGTCAATTGAATGGGCCAAAATTTTGCAGTAGCCTAAATATTGATCAAAAGGGAATTGAAAACAACGTAGTTCATCCAATTAATGGAACAGCCTGCAGCAGATCAAGGGTGTTAACACCCAGTGTGTGTGTGTGTGTGTGTGTGTGTGTGTGTGAGAGAGAGAGAGAGAGAGAGAGAGAGAGAGGTCAGGAACTTATTCAAATAGTACAGTGATCTCTGGTATAGCATATGCCTCCGTTTTTAAAACTAAAATTCTATATTGCCATTTTAACTAGTCAGTTAATAACTCTAACTTAAAAAAATGCCTCTCCTTCTGGTCTACTCTGCCCACTATATACTTTTCCTACCTGAGCCACAAACATGGAAATATGACAATGATAAGTGGTAAGGGGAATAAAGAGTGATTCACAAGTCATCACGTACAATGTGATCGTACTTCTGAACAAGAATGAGAAGGATTATAATCACATGCACAGAAATAATGTCTGGAGAGACACACATTGAGATTTGAAGGGTGGTTTTCTGGGTGGGATACAGACATGATTTGATCCTTCACTCAGCTGTGCCACTGTTGGATAAATATTTATTAACTTTTTACCCTATATTAGAGACACCCTCTAGACACTCTTAGCTTCCTGTTGTATACAGTAGTTTACTCTGGGTCTTTTCACTGGCAATTAGTATGTATCTTTTTTCAAAAATTAAAAAAGTCAGTGTGGGGAAAAGAGAAGCTTTTCCTGTTGAAAAATGGGATACTTAGCACACAGTACTTAGAACTCAGAGGTTGTGTGGTAATGGTGGCCATTATTTTATATTTCTGTGACTCTTGGATTTTTATTGGCTATAGCTTCTTGGCCAGTTGTTATAGCAAGAAAGAGAGCTAGCAAGTACTTAAGTAACATTTATTATGTGCTGAAGAGTGTGTGGATTCAACCAGCTGCAGGTTGAAAATATCCAGAAATAGTCCATCTGCAGTGAACATGTATAAGATATTTTTTTGGTCATTAGTCCCTAAAGGAAACAGAATAAAAACTATTTCTGAGCATTTGCATTGTGTTCAGTATTGCAAGTAACCTAGAGATGATTTAAAGTACAAAACCAGGATCTGTGAGTGCAAACATGATACCACTTTTATGCAGGGGACTTGAGCATCCACAGATTTTGGTATGCAGGGGGGACCTGCAACCAATCCCCCCATAAATAGATGCTAAGAGGCAACTCTACTTATTTGGTTCCTACAATCACTCCACCAGTTAACCGGTATTTCCATTTCATATACCAGCAAACTGAAGCAGAAAGAGAGGCCCTGAAAAACCCCCGTCTCAGTCCCCACAGCCTGTCCTGGGGGAAGGCGATCTCCCTCACCGGCTCTGCCCTAGGAACCGCTCTGATGGGAACAGAGAGACACCGTGCCCCTGACCAGAGAGGGATCGGGAGGAAGTGGCCTGGGTTACTGCAGGTGACTCAGCCGGTCAGAGGCAGTGTAATGCAGACAAATTTGAGATAATAAGTCTGAAGGCAGTGAACCGAAAGCCAGGGCGAACACATCCGAAATAAAAACTCATGAGTCCCTGCAGCCTGCAAAGGGATTTAGAGGTTACTGTTTAAAAAAATAAAAAGCAACCTTGAAGTTGTCAGCTCCTGGTACGGCCAGAGCCCACTTGAGAGTCAGGGGCTGCTGGGTCAGGTGCATGCCGTCCTCACCCACCCATGGGAGCTGTGAGGGCCAGGCTGGGAGCAGGAGCCCCTTTCTGAGCGGAGGTGTTGGCGGTGTGGAATTCCAATCCTGTGTCCAAAGCAAGATGCTGAGGAGGGCTGACAGGGACGAGCTGTCTCTGTGCTAGGGACAGTCCAACAGGAGGTAGTGGAGGGTGTGAGATGAGCTCCAGGTCCTCAGAGTAGGGCGGGGGGGGCTGGAGACCCGGGGAGGAAGGTGAGGCAGGCAGGGATTGCAGGTGAGGATCTGTGAATGCAAACACAGCACCACTTCATACAGGGGACGTGAACAGCATACACTGAGAGGGCTGGGATTGGGAGGATCTGGCCAAGAGGACAGACACCACAGAAGGACAGTCTACTGAGACAGCAGCACCGTGTCTACACATCCACCTGAGACTCACGTGTGTCAAGCTGCCATGTTGGGATGCCCCGTGGGTGGGTGAAAAGAAGACACAGGAGCCCCAAACAGACCCGGGCTTGGACTGTGTCCTCCCATCCAAGTCCTGTGTCTGCTTGAGCAAGTGGCTTCACGGTCTGAGCCTCTTCCCACTCCTCTCTAAAACGTGGAGGTGACATGGGGCTGAGAAGAGAAGTTCTCTACACCTGAGCAGAACCTTCTCCAGGCCCTGGTGACCACAGATGCACCTGAGCTCTGCTGCAGACCTGGGGGAGGGCTGGATGGGAGGTGATCTGGGGGCAGGGATGTTGTAGTAAAGCAGAGGACCAGGGACGAAGCCCTCTGTGGCGGGGGAGAAGATGAGCCTGGTGTGACAGTCCCGGCCGAACCCAGGAGCTGTTTCTAAGCCCAAAGAGCATACTCAGAGCAGTGGGGACAACTAATTCAGCCTTTGCACTTGGGAGGTCAGTGCTGCTCCCCACTGGACAGAGGAGAACGCAGAGGGCTAAGTGACCTCCCTCACGTCACGCAGCCAGCACAGCGAGGATTCAAACCAGAGTCACCAGGTCACGTGCTATGGACAGACACCCTCCTTGACCTGACTCCTCTCTAGCTCCTCAGAGTCCTCTGACTACACCTTGACCTTGGTCTCTGTCCTTCCTCCAGGCCCCTCTATTCCAGTTTCCACAAGAATCCTACTGAGTCCATTTAGGGAAGATCCCCCAAGCTCAGGATCTGCTCACCTGGTCCGTCTTCAGAAAAACTCTTGTTAGGTCAGTTGATCAAAGAATCTCTTGACCTCTTAACCCATCTCCGCCCCTCTCTGGCCCTCAGTTCTGAATTCCCACTTCTCCTTATTGAACTTGAAGTTGAGCTTGCTCTCTTACTGCAAAGCCCCCAGAACAAGTGTCGCCAATTTCTTTAACACAGCCGACCACTACACAGTGCTCCGTGCAAGACGAAGATCACACCCGTCACACCAGCTTCAGGACAGCTGCCCCACATGGGGACCCCACACAGCTTTGCCCTGGGTCACTTCCAGCAGGGCATCAAGCTAAGAGAGGGGAGAGAGCAGGTCTCCATGCCGCCCTGGACCGTAAGTTACCTGGAGCATTGAAAGACTTACAATGGCGGCCAGCAAAGTAGGGAGCCTCTGAGCCCGGGGGGCCGCAGAGCCACCAGCTGAGAAGAGCTGAGTGCAAGGGTGATCAGTGCCCAGCAGAACAGCCAGAGCACTGGAGAGCTACGGCAGAACCCCTTAGGCAATCCTCAAAGCCCACTGAGAATCCATCTCCCTGCAGAGACATCTGCAGGAGCCAGGACTTCCGAGGTGAGCCGGTGAGGCCAGGGGTTGCTGGGGTGTGACCACTGCCCAGGTGGTGAGCGAGCAAGGAAGGGGGAACCACTCCTTTTACACAGAGTCTCGCTACAGAGAGGCAAGATGCGATTTTCTTAGAGAGGGGACAAGGCTGAGCAAGGCCAGGCTACTCAGATTTCCAGGATGTTTCTATTAGGCTAAGGAAGATTCAGGATGCTTCGAGCAAGGGAGAGATTTTAAGGTGACCTTGCGGAAGGCAACGGCATTATGAAATGTTTTTGATCGAGTGGAACAAGATAAGCTGCTCATGTTGCACAAGGGTTCAAAGTCCTGCATGCCAGCTGAAATAAGGACATTCAATTTCTGGCATAAGATTGTTCTTCCTGCCTTGCAGAGGGATGGACACCCCGCCCCCCACGTCAGCTCCATGCTCCTTGGTAATGCAGACACACACGGTGGTGAAAACACGGTGCGTGGTCCAGGGGGCCTGGGGGCAGGTAGCAAAACCAGGCTGGCTGCTGCACTCTGGGGTCTTCCCCGCAACCCCACACGCAGCCAAGACTGGGACTAAGGGTGACCCAAGGCCATTTCAATATCCTTCTGTGTTCTTTTCTATTCTCACAGAGACCATGCAAATCTCCTCTGTGTTTATGTACAACAGAGCTCACCGCGTTGATAGAGATGTCCTGTCCACTATGGCGGCTGCTGTCACATGTGGTTACTGGGGCTGGTGGCACCAGTGAAACTCAATTCTAAATTTCACTTCATTTTACATTCATTAAAGAGCTGGTGACCTCGCTGGGCAGCACGGCTCTGAAGGATTCAGTGGAAAGGGCAGGATCTCCAGGCCGCTCAGAATGGACTTGAACTCCACCTGTCCCATTGGGTAGCTGTGTGGCCCTGGGCAGGTGTCTTAACGTCTCTGACACCTGTCTCTGAAGCCCGCCTGAATAAGGGGGACAATGATACCTACGCTGTAGGATTTTTGTGGAAACGAGTTATAAGTACAGAGCCCACAGCAGGCCACGTGCATTTATTAAATCTCAGCTGTGGCTGACGGGCCGTAAACACGCCCAGCAGCTTCATGACTGGCCTGAGTTTCCCTGTGAGCCTGCCCTCCACTGTGGGCATGGGCCCTTGCTGGCACTGACCGGCAAGGTGTGGCTGAGGATGAAGCACGTTTCTCCTCTCCTCTCCCTTCCTTTTCTTCTCTCTTTTGTTTTTGTTTTGTTTTGTTTATCGCAAAGAGCAGGAAGTGATAGGAGGTGGCAGGGAGCCAGGCAGCAGCAGGCCAGGGTCGTATTGGGGACCTGCCCAGCTGCAAGAGTCGGGGAGCTCCTCCCCCCAGCAGCACTGCAGAGACAAGGGAGAGGAGGAGGAGGAGGAGGAGGAGGGGGGGGAGGAGAAGGAGGAAGAGGAGGAGGAGGGAGACAGGAAGGAAAGGAGGGGGGCAGTGAGCGGAGGTGATGGGGGGTGAGAGCACATACTGGAACATGGGGTGGGAGACAGGAGGGAGGTGGAAATCAAAGCAGGGGTGTGAAAGGCAGAGAGATATATTTTTGTTTTGAAACAGGGTCTCGGTAAGTTGCTGAGATTGGCCTTGAACTTGCAATCCTCCTGCCTCAGCCTCCTGAATTGCTGGGATTACAGGTGTGCACCTCAGATTCATTTCTTAAGGGCTCTTATGGGGGGAAAACGCCTCTGTCATGTCTCAGGACTACGTGAGGGTGAAGAAATGCTAGTAGTATTGAACATGCTCTCTTACCCTCCCTGAAGCCCCCACTGAGGTTTCCAGACAGAGCCAGAGAGGGCAGAGGACAGAGAGACACAGGAAGTCAGGCCACAGAGACAGACAGACACAGAGACAGAGGTGGTGGAGACTCAGAGGGAGAGACAGAGATGCAGAGACCAGGTAGAGACAGAGGTAGAGCAGAGACCTAGAAAGAGAGACAGGTGCATGGTAGAGACAGACGGAGACAGAGGAGTCCCGGAGGCGGGCCAGGCAGACAGGAACAGCTGTCCCAGGTGCACAGCGGAAAGCCAGGCAGAGAGACCCGTGAGAGACAGAAGAGGAAGGGGACAGCAGGAGGAAAGGGCAGGCGGATGCCCATGGAGGCCCCAGCTCAGGAAGAGCCACAGAAAGAGAAGCTGATCAGGGGACAGCGGGCGGGCACAGGGAAGGCCACCTTGCCAGGAGCCACCCAGGCCCCCTGTGCAGGGGATGGGGAGAGGGCTGCTCCCTGGGCCCCTCACTGTCCCTGAGAGGGCAGGCTTGGCAGGAGGGCTCCAGAGCTGCTCCTAGCCCGGGCTTCTTCCTCTCTCCAGAGTCGTTAATCTTGGAGGACAGGTTGGTCTTTTGATAGCTATCTGCAGGGGTCAGCTTAGAAGTATCTAAGGAGATCCTGGTCTTGAATGTCATTTGTCACCAGGGGCTGACAGGCAGCATTGCTCAGCCCCCTCCTGGCTTCCCTGTAACCCGGAGGCAAAGGCTGCGCTTTACCCTCCCCCGCCCCCAGCACAGCTCTTCCGAGCTCCCCTCCCCTGGTCTCTCATCTGGGCAAGGGCAGGAGCCACGGCGGGGGGCCAGGGGACCCTTGCTCCAGGAGCAAGTGGGGACCCCTGGTCTGTGCACTGCCAACCTCTAGACCAGCCCTTCTCAACCTTGGCTGCACCTGTGACTCTCCCGGGATGTTTTTAAATGTGGGGGCCTGGGGTCCCCACAGAGGTGGGGATTTGGACGCTGTGGGTGGGGCCAGCCCTTGCAGTTGGCAGACCCGACCTGAGGTGACTCCAATGAGCAGATGGGATCTTTCCAGTCTCAAACCAGGTGATGCCTCCTTGGAGGCGTTTTCCCTGATGATCCTGCCCTCCCGCTACTCTCCAAATATGGGCTCATTTTCCAGCCAGCCCTACTAGCTACCTAACCTAGCTATGAGGAACACAGGCTCTCGGGGCCAGAGTGTGTGGCTTCTGATCCCAGAGCCACCCTTCCTAGCTAGGAGACCTCGGACAGGTGGTTTATTCCCTGTGCCTCTGTTTCTTCTAGAACATGCAGACTGATGGGTTGAGGAATACAGCATGCACCAGCGGGCACTTAGATCAGCCTCTGCCGCTGCTACCTGGCTTTGTTTGTTTATTTATATGCCCCTTCAGTGCAACCTCCATTACAGACTAAGGCCCTGGTGATCAATTTTACATCCCCATTTCACAGGTGAGGAATCTGAGGACAGAGAGTAAAAACTTCATGCAAGAGGCTGGGTGTACCCACAGTGCTCCAGAGCAGCGAGGGAAGGGGTGGGTCTGTTCACAGCGTGCTGTGCGCTAGGGCTAGAGCGGATGTCTGCGAGGGAGGGTGCTATCTAGGTGGGGCTTCTGAGAAAGGCACAGGCTCAGGGTGGTGCCGGCATCCCCTGGGAAAGTGGGGAGAAAAGAGGAGCGATTGACCGGGGGCTCAGGGTCCCAGAGCTCTGGAGGGAAGGAAAAGGGGGAAGGTTTTATTCTCTGTCCACACAGAGATGGGGACGATCAGAGGCAGCCCCTCCCTTCTAGTGCTGGGGTCTGGCTCATGGACGGTGGTTTAGCTCTTTGAAATCATAGGGAACTGTGAGCCTGTGTCTGCAGCCGGCTAGGAGGGTCTGGGGTCAGGAACCTCTCATCTGGACTCGAGCCACAAAAGACCCCACTCTGGACTACAACAAGGTCCACACCTGTGTCTGCCGTGCTTCCCATCTGCACGTGGAGCATTGAGAGGGCTGAGAGAAGGCCAGGGATGGGTCCATCCCCCCGCCTGCCTCGAGCAAGGAAGCACCCACCCCTGGGGAGGGGCCTCAGCCACGTCTGGGTGGGGCATGAGGGACAAAGCAGGTGGAAAGGATTAAAATTGAGAGGAGGAAGGAGGCAGGTGGGAAGGAGGAAAGGGAGGCCAAGCACCTGGTTTCCCTGGGCCCCAGGGGTCCACCTGTGTGACACTTTCAGTGGTAAAACTGGGAAAGCCCAAGCAAATCAAGATGTTAGTCACTCTAAAAAGAAGGTCTAAAGCCGTCATCTTATTCTTTAAAAAAAACAAAGAGTCAAAAAGGAGACACAAAAATACATTCAATCTACAGCACAACCAACGGAGGCTAGATCTCATATAGGACTTCCCAGTTACTGAACAAAAGACAAGACTGGTCCTGACCTTTAGCAACTGGGAAGGAAGCTCAGAGCCCAGGAGGGAGCAAAGAGAAATGAACAGCCTTTCCTTAGGATGAAACCTCTGAGTGGGTCTCTGGTTGCTCCCTGTGACAGGTTTAGCGTGGGCTCTGCTTGCCTGTGACCGTGAACCTGGATGGATGCAGCTGCACATTTCCAAACGCCAGACCTGAGAGGCTTTCAAAAGATGCTCCACTGGATTCTGCCCAGGGCCGCTGGGCGGAGGCATATGCTCGTGGCACATGGCCTGGTCTCAGAGAAATCACTCTGATAGGAAGATTCACGACAGCCTTCCTGGCTGCAGACACCAGCCCTTAACTTCCGATTCCGGGAGTCCCACCACCGCCTCGCCTGCCGGGCGGGATTGCCCGCGGTCTCTGGTCAGGCAGATTTATGGACGCTATCAATGAATGAATGTCGCGGCAGGGCTTTGTGTTTCAGAGGAGTGGAGAGGACGGTGGCTCCTGGCTGGCGGCTGCAGGACCCAGGTGACTCAGAGCCCCCCGACCTATGGTGTAGACGGACTGGAAGCAGAGGGTGGGCGAGGACCAGGAGACCCTGCAGCACTGGGTACAGAGGACGGAGCCCTGCAGGCCGGGGGAGGCCAGGCAGCAAGACTCAGTGTTTCCGCCCTGGAACGCCCCCTGCTCCAGTGGACAGGGTCACAGTGCAGCCCCACAGCACCATTGTGATCCCTGGCCTGTGAGATGACCGAGTGCCACACCTTCCTGTCCTGCTGTCCACCTATGGACCATGAGGTGGCAAACCAGATGACCTTAGAGGTCAGATTTGCAGCGGACTCCAGCTGTCCTCTAACTGGGCCACACGGCGTCATGACTCTACCCCTAACTACTTCAGTCTCCTAAGAACTTTCTTACACAACCACAACATCATTGTCACACGGAAGACCGCTGTATTTTTGATAAAGTAGGACTTGGGTCTACGTTGGATTCGGTTTAGACTGGATTCTAGCAAACTCTGACGGATTCGGGATTTGCGGCTTAGCAAGGATTCCTGACGGATGGCGCTCTGTGCCTCATACCGCACACCACCCTGGGAGGTATGTAATGTCAACAGAGAGAACCTGTCATTCGGTCAAGGGGGTGACACCAGACCCCCTTGGTGAAGACACATTCTACCCCTTGTGCTTTAGGAAGGTGTCCACAGTGACGTGCCAGCTCCAGACGGTTTCTCCAAACAGTTACAGCGTCCACCACTCACTCACTAACTCAGGCATGACAGGATGGCTCAATCACAAGTTTAAACAGTACTTTTTCTGACTCTTGTTCCCCAACTCCTTCTATGTTATTTGATATGATTCTTCTTCTTAAATAAGTTTTTTCTTTGTTCTCTCTCTCTCTCTCTCTCTCTCCCTTTCTTCCCCTTCTCTGCCTCCAGCATCCCTATGGGTTCATGGAATTTTAGTCAAAGTATTGCAATCAAATTGTCATTTTCTGATGCTAAAAATCTTCCTAGATTTATCTCCTATGAGCCCCAAGAGGCTGAATTCAGGACTCTTTTCCTTGCTTTATGGAGTAGCTAGAGGCCCAAGATCACCTTGCACTTCCTGCCCCAGACCTGGAATCAACCATTTCTCCAAGAAATATGGTTCCTTTGGGTGGTGAGTGGTTCTCGTAAGCCACAATCTGGGCTCCAGTTGGGATAAGCATATATTTTGCTCCCCAATGGCACAGGACTAAATTCTAGCTCTGCCACCTATGAGCTGTGAAGGTCTGGGCAGTCACCACCTGTGCTGGGTCTCCATGTTCTCATCTGTAGAATCGGGAGAACAACAGCCCACTTCACCTTGAAAGATTGCTAAAAAGAATCAACTATATCATATTTTAAAAACCATCCAAGTGACACAGGACACATATCAAGAGCTATGGAGATGTGTTATATGTATTCATATTTCATGTGTATGTATCTGTGCTTGGAATGGAGAAGACCCCCTGGGCATCCAAAGACAGGGAGAGAAAGCTCTTCTTCTAAAGATTCATTCCATTCAATTAGGATGTGTACAAGTAGAAAACAGCACGATGTTTATTTCCACTCTTATATTAATGGCAGGTGACAGATGTGACATTTGGAGTCTTGAAAAGAAGTTCCCTTTCTTGTAAAAATAACGACATTTTTATCGAAATAAAGCACAGACATTGCACAAAGCTTTCTTTGAAAACAAATGTATTTTTTTAAAAAATCAAACAAGTTGATTTGTTTAATCCTAATAGCTACGGATTGCAGAAATGTCATGGGTGACTGATGGTGGCATGTGTGGGTATGGTGGAGGTTTGGGTGACACTGTGCTGAGGTCGCCTGGGGAGACCGCCTGAGCCCCTTGTTGGGAATGATTTTATCTTAAAGCTGAGATAATGTGAACGCTCCTGGGACGCATGTGCCCTCGGGCTGGTGAGCCAACCTAGCACAGGGGAAGCGGTGGACACAGGGACAGGGGTTCAATGCTCCCGCCTGCTTTTCAGTGATGGCAGTGGGTGGAGGGGGGGACTCCAGGGAAGCAGCCCCTGGAGAAGGTCACCACGCGTGTCTTGGCAGGACCTGGCCTCTGTCACAGCATTGGAGACCACACAGGTCTGACTAGCAGGTCTCTGTGCATGGAACGCAGCTTCAGCCACAGTCATCTTGAACTTCTTTTTATTAAACTCAGGACCCCAAAGAGCCATGGCCAGTAGCCCTCAGAGACCTAAGAGGGCTGAGAGCAGGCCAGGGACAGGTCAGCCCCCGCCTGCCTCGAGCAAGGAAGCACCCACCACCTCTGGGTGGGGCGTGAGGGACAGAGCAGGCGGAAAGGATTAAAATTGAGATGGGGCAAAGGAGGAAGGAGGGAGGTGGGAAGGAGGAAGGGGAGGCCAAGCACCTGGTTTCCCTGGGCCCCAGGGGTCCACCTGTGTGACACTTTCAGTGGTAAAACTGGGAAAGCCCAAGCAAATCAAGATGTTAGTCACTCTAAAAAGAAGGTTTGAAGCCGTCATCTTATTCTTTAAAAAAAACAAAGAGTCAAAAAGGAGACACAAAAATACATTCAATCTACAGCACAACCAACGGAGGCTAGATCTCATATAGGACTTCCCAGTTACTGAACAAAAGACAAGATTGGTTCTGACCTTTAGCAACCGGGAAGGAAGCTCAGAGCCCAGGAGGGAGCAAAGAGAAATGAACAGCCTTTCCTTAGGATGAAACCTCTGAGTGGGTCTCTGGTTGCTCCCTGTGACAGGTTTAGCGTGGGCTCTGCTTGCCTGTGACCGTGAACCTGGATGGATGCAGCTGCACATTTCCAAATGCCAGACCTGAGAGGCTTTCAAAAGATGCTGGCTGGATTCTGCCCAGGGCCGCTGGGCAGAGGCATATACTTGGTGGCACATGGCCTGGTCTCAGAGAAATCACTCTGATAGGAAGATTCACCACAACCTTCCTGGCTGCAGAGTTGGTCAAGCACCCTAGATAAGCAGCAGCCAAACCAAGGATGACCACACTTGAGCAGAGAAAGGTAAGAGAAGAATGTGCTCATCCTTGGGATTTGCCTTATCAACTCAAAGATCGGATTCTATACTTTCCATCCCTTAAATTAGCATCTATTATGTGCCAAGCCCTGAGAAGCTCTGAGGACACATCATGCTGCACTACCTAATGATTCCAGCCACCGTGAACACCATTAACTGAATGTCTTTTCAGCGATGTCTCTGGCTGGAAATATGAGGCATTAATCAGGTGGCAATTTCAGAGTCTTTAGGGAACCATTATATCGGGCAGTCACTGCAGAGTGACTATTCCTAGGAATTCGGAGATCATTAAAATGAGGTGGGGTGCCCTCACCTGACCTTTCTCCTTCTTCCCTTCGCCCGTCTCTCCTCCTTTCAGTTATTTAATTTATCCTCATACAATTTCAGACAAGAAGGCCTCTTGCTGCAGAAGTGGCCAGCCGGCTCGGGAGCACCACAGAGCACATCCAAGGGTACATGTTGGTAAAGTGATAGTGCTTCCTAAATCAGAAATTGGGGCATGCAATCTGCAAAAGATCGGTGCCTCTGGGGACAGCAAAAGGGGCTATTTTAAGTTGGAACTCCCCCAGAAAATCTGGGGTGGAAACTGTGACAATCGCGATGGGGGCCCACCCCAGGGCACTGTGCAGGAGTGACATTTAGCGTCTGTCTCTGCGTTTCTCACACGCCCAAAGCGTCTGCGAAGGCTTGTTGTGTTTGCGTGTGCTCCGTGCTTTGTGATAGACGGGGACGGCGGATGCGAACCCGGGAACTCTTTCCTTATGTGAAATGCAGAACTTGCAGGTCAAAATTAGCTGTCAGGAGGTGGGGGATGGGGTGGAATGTCCCACTTCCCCCCTTCTCTCCGCTCGTCATTGAAATAATCAGAAGAGGCTTTCAAGCCAGATGTCTTTATAGAACGGCACTTGGGGAAATGGTGCCATTTATATTTTTAAAAAATTTATTAAAAATGGCAAAACAATTAATAGGGTCCGAGCTTCAGAATAAGGAGCCTCAAATCGTCCCTGCTGCTCTCCTGAACCACCAGGATGTAAGATTAAGGACCTGGGCCACATGGGAATGGAGACAGTGAAGTAGGACTATGGGTCCGGTCTCCCCAGCTGGGCACTCAATATAAATTAGTTGAGTGAATGAACGAATGAGGGACCAGCTCTTCGTCAGACGAAGCCACTTACATGTTTGCTCTGTGGCTTTGACTTTAAAGTCTTAAGAAACAGACCCAATTGGACCAGCCAGGACTGTGGACTAGTTCATCTCAGATCCAATGACTCCCCCACACCGTCAGTTGTGACCACGAGGAAGGATCCTAGGGTCCAAAAGAAGTTTGATGGTTGGGCACTTCCAGAGGAGATATGGATCACGCAGACTCCCCAAACCTTTTGGACCTCCAGCTCTTCACTGAGAATGTGGCATGGATTGCTCAAGGCACCGGCTAAGGGAGTCGTCCTGGTCTGGATGATGTGAGTCAGGGGCCCCGTGCTGTGTCAGTCTATGTCGGTGTGACCGCGCCTGGCTTCTGAGATCCTAAGCTTTCCTTCTGAACAAGCTCATGAGGGGACACATGCTGCTTCCTTCTGGGACATCCTGCTGCGCGTGAAGGTCAGGTGCATATTCCCTCTCTGCCCCTCCACCTCCCTTCCTCCCACTCCAGTGCGCTGTGGCTACTCCTCTGTCCTCCTCAGCTTTAGAATCCTTCCTGCAGAATGAACATTCCTCTGTGGGACTCAGGGCTGGTGACTGTGCTGGGGTAGAGGAGTTAGATATTCTTTGAAATCAGAGCGGTAAACGGCTCCTCTTTGTACAGGGAAACAGAGGCGGGGTATTTTCTGTATTACTATCATAGCGTTATCCATGCCTCCAGGCCAAGAAATTCTAGAGCAATTGATGGGCACTATGGCTTCATCACTCCCTTTCTAATGATAAGTCTTAAAAGCACACTGGGGCTTCAAAAAACAAATACAAAAAACAAAAAAGGTTATCTATAACATATCATCAAACCTACAAAAGAAGTAGGTGTGAGGAATCACGGGTACAACAGTGTAACGGGCCCATCAGATGTCACCATCCATTGAATGTGACCCATTCTTCACAAGGGCACTAAGGCATGTGACTGGTTTTATCCAATAAAATGTAGGCGGGAATGGAACTTTAGGAGTTAGAGAAGTAACATACATTACATATATTGACACATATTTTACGTATATTAACCCATAATATATTAGCTTATTTAATGCTCAAGATTTTTTTCCATGCATTTCTTCTTTTCTGCCATGACGCTGGTGACATTCTGAATGGATTCTCCAGATGCCTGGGTCCTGGAGACAGAGCACCCTCCCTCCCCCTGCTGACCCTGAGGAACATTTTTCAAGCCACAGATATATGGGGTTGTTTATTACTGCAGCATAACTTATCTCAACCTGACTGATATATATATATTCATGTACACAAAGGGGCTTTCTTTCCTTCTTTCTTTCTAGTGCTAGGGATTGAACCAAGGGCCTGGTACATGAAAGACAAGAACTTTACCACTGAGTACCCCATGGCCCTACAAAAAGGATTTAAATGAAAGAGAATTGATTGAAAAGATTGGTATTGAACATTTATTCATTTATTTATTGTGTGTGTGTGTGTGTGTGTGTGTGTGTAATAGCATTGAGTTCCCACTGTGGGTAAGACAGTGATAATGACTTTGAATGAACCATCCTAGGAGATTCTGAACACTTTGCAAACTCTTCCTTATCAGAAGCACTTGATAAGGAGGCAGCCCCGCCCGCAGGCTCAGGAGGTGCTGGCGCCACCCTGCGCTGAGCTGAGCATCTCCTGGGCAGGGACCTGGCTTCCAGCAGGGGTGCCGTGCGCACCCTCCCACCTGCCGCACCCTCCGCCGCTCCGAAGGCTCACAGGGTGCAGTGTTTCTTCAGAAAACCACAAGGAGCATAGAAAAACAAAATCTCTGCCCTTTGGAAGCCTCGCAGGCAGCCCAGCCCCGGGGCTGCTTTGACAGGCTGTCTTTCCTTCAAGATGGAAAGAGGCCGCGGACAGACAGAAGGCCAGCGAGGACCCAGCAGCCTGTTATTTCGGGGCCCCG